>NC_084605.1:37981088-38001088 GCF_033807715.1 Cololabis saira
CTACAGTAGAGACTTATCTAAATCCATGTTTGCACCTTAATTTCTTCTCCTCCCCCAGAACCGTACAGCCCAGCAGTTTGGGTTATGATGTTCGTGATGTGCCTGACCGTGGTGGCTGTGACAGTGTTCGTCTTTGAGTACTTTAGTCCAGTGGGCTACAACCGCAATCTGCTGAGTGCCAAAGGTGAGTTGTATGCTGCCTGTGTTTAATTTTTTAACAGTGCAATATGAGGAACAACATGAGAATTTTTACATAATGTTATCAAATTTGAAAGGAAAACAGTCAACATTTTTTCATAAATTTGACACCATACAGTGTGTAATACAGCGTGTTATGTAACTGCTGTTAAGTTCAGGAGGCGTGAGAAGTTATAAATACTGTAGTTAAAATTTAATTTTTGAGCTGTAAGCTGGGCTTCTAACAAAATTCCTGCTTGATTCAATTCGATTCAATTCAATTTTATTCATTTAGCATCTATTACAATACACGTGGTCTATGGGGGCTTTCCAGAGACTGAAAACATGACCCCCAAGCAAATATTACATCAAAAATGGCAGGTAAGAACTCCCCTAGTGGGAGAAAACCTTAAATCAAACAGTGGTCATGGGGTGGGAATGCAGGTCAGGATGTCATTAGGTATCCAACAGACATCCGTACAGACTGGTGGAAGCAGCAGTGGGATGATCAGAGGGGGGGACTGCAGGGCAGCATGCAGATTCTGAAGCTCTGGCCTGCAAACATGTAGAAGAGAAAAAAGATGGGGCAGACCAACACAACAAACTACAAGAACAATGGGGAACAATGATGGTGATGAGATACTGAGGGTTGATCTGAACAAAGGAAAGTGAAGAAGAGGGGAGAAGAAGGTGTGGTGGGCAACGCTCAGTGGATCATGTTGGATCCCCCTACAGCGCAGGTCTATAGCAGCATATCTAGGATGAAGCTATCTTTACGACCAGCTGCTCTAGTCTGGTCCTGCAGCTGCAGCTATGACTACTGACCCTAACACACTAGAGTTTACATTAACTAGAGGCTTTACTAAACACTAATGTTTTAAGTTTAGTTTTAAAGGTGGAGGTGGTGTCAGCCTCCTCAACCCAGATTGGAAGTTGGTTCCATGGTAATGGTGCCTGATAGCAGAAGGCGGTCCTCCAAATCTACATTTGGATACTCTAGGAACTACGAGTAAAGGCTGAAATATGGTTCTGCGTCAAAACAACGCTGTGCCTACGGCGTGTGGTTTTCGTCCACGCAGACAACACGCCGTCACCTGCGCCGTCACTGACGTGCACCTGCCGAAAATTGTAACGTCGAGGCGACGCAGACCAGGGGCGTTTTTAGGATCCAAAGACATCAGGGGCTAATGAGAAATGATCAGGGGCTGAAACCATCGCCATTATTATTTTTTTGCTCTTTTTTATGATGAAAAACGCATAAATAACACATAAATAACACATAAATAATGCTTTAAACTGTACAAATACATGTATTTTATTGACTGGATCTTTAATTAATCACCTGAATGAACTGATGCATGCCCTTTGCCTAACCTTAATCTAATTTAGACTATCACAGACAGTGGAGATTTCAGGTGGTGGTGATCTCGCAGCTCGCGAAAAAAAGGCCTTTTATAAGAAGTAAGGAGCATTTATGGGTACAAGTCGGGAACCGGTCTACTTTACATATTTCAAGGGTGCTGAGTCCAAAAAAAACGGTACCTGAGTTAAATTTTGAGTTTTTTACCTTCTAATTTGCATATTAAAATGGCCGCCAAATTGCCCATCTTGCACAGTTATTGGACCATTTCCTCCTATTTTTTTTGTAAGTAGGCAATCAAGATGAGGAAATTAAGTTTCTAGATCGATAGTCAAGGGTCAAACAAGGATATAGTGGAGGCTCAGTGCCTTTTTTATGTATATATATATATATGCAAAATACCAACTTTTAAGGTGAAATTAAGCATTATTTGTGTCATTTTTTAAGGCCGACATAAATATTAAAGTTACTCTGAAATTTTCCCTGTTGATATGACATATGATGTACACCATATTATATGATAACAAAGAAAAAAATCCATCGCAAGTTGTCTGGGATTTCATGTTTTTTTTTTTTTTTTGCAAATTAGGCATTTGTTCTGTAAATTCTCTAAAAACCCAGGTAAATAGGGAAAAATATTCAAAAAGAGACCACCATGAAACGTACCAAGTTGAATATTTAGATCAGTACATAGCATGGTCAGTCCCATCGCTGAGGACCCTTTGCCTGAGGTGAATTAACAGCAAAGAGGATTGTAACAGTTTCACACGCTTTGGTACCTATAGCCACCTGCAGCCACCTGCAGCCACCTGCAGCCACCTATAGCCACCTATAGCCACCTGCAGCCACCTATAGCCACCTATAGCCACCTGCAGCCAACTATAGCCACCTGCAGCCACCTATAGCCACATATAGCCACCTATAGCCAACTGCAGCCACCTATAGCCACCTGCAGCCTCCTATAGCCACCTATAGCCACCTGCAGCTACCTATAGCCACCTATAGCCACCTGCAGCTAGCTGCAGCCACCTACAGCCACCTCTAGTCACCTATAGCCACCTACAGCCACCTCTAGTCACCTATAGCCACCTGTAGCCACCTGCAGCCACCTATAGTCACCTGCAGCCACCTATAGCCACCTGCAGCCACCTATAGCCACCTGCAGCCACCTATAGTCACCTGCAGCCACCTATAGTCACCTGCAGCCACCTGCAGCCACCTATAGTCACCTATAGCCACCTGCAGCCACCTATAGTCACCTGCAGCCACCTGCAGCCACCTATAGCCAAATGCCGAAAATCGGGGCTGTTATTCACTGCAATGTGTACATGTCAGAGTGATGACCAATGTCCTTGTTTAAATGTGGAGTTGTAGTCCTCAAGCATACCAAGGGAATGGGTAACCAAAGAACGTGGAAAAGGACTGCAGAAAGAAATACTAATCAAAATGAAATTCCAAAGAAAAATGGCACACAAGCAAACTAGAAAGGAATAAAAACAATTTACCAAAACAAGTGACCTATGGAACTTACAGAAGAAGACAGATGAAAGCAAAGCAATTCAGCTAGAAACATGAAAGAAAATATACAGAAACAAGATCTGATCTGTAGAGCTGTTCAAGGGAAGTTTCATGTTTTTTTTCCCTATTCACTTAAATTTTTCGATGTTTGAATTAAGAGCATTATGCTTTGTTTGCATAAAAAAATTAATTCTCAGACAACTTGCAATGGTGTTTTTCTTAATTATTATGTAATATCGAATACATCACATAGCATATACACACTGGGAACATTTAAGTGATATTGACTGAATATTTATGTCGGCCTTAACAATTACACAAATAATGCTTAATTTCACCTTAAAAGTTGGTATTTTGCATATATATATATATATATATATATATATATATATATATATATATATATATATATATATATATATATATATATATATATATATATATATATTACTTAATTCATCATCTTGAATGCCTACTTACAAAAACACTTGGGGAAAACGGTCCAACGACCGAGCAAGACAGGCAGTTTGGCGGCCATTTTGATATGCAAATTAGAAGGTCAAAAACTCAAAATTTTGCTCGGGTACCGTTTTTTTTGATTCAGCACCCTTGAAATATGTAAAGTAGGCCGGTTCCCGACTTGTACCCATAAATGCTCCTTACATTCACTTTTTGGGTACATCCCGTCTAGTCTATAAGCCGATCTTCCCACCGCCTATGATAAATCCCGAGCGCCTAAGTCCTAAAATTTTTTGGGTGTGTTTTAGGTTCGGGGCTAGAGGAAATACATTCGGGGCTCCAGCCTCGGAAGCCCATAGCTAAAAACGCCACTGACGCAGACCACACGCAGACGGAGAGGGCTGTGATTGGTTTGCTTGGAAGCAACGCATTTCCGGTTTCCGGTTTGAAGCAGTAGTGAACTTTCAGGGCTCTTTTCTTCGTTTATATGTGATTTTTTTTGTTTTGGTTTTTTGCACAATAGTTGTCCTTATCTCTTTGATTTACTGTGACCGTAAAAAGTCGGATAAACCATTCAGAAAAAGATCGCTAACTAGCGGCCGCGGGGGGTACTGCAGCGCGGCGAAATGGAGTGACGGAGAAATCCGAAGGGTTCACGACGGCGTCACGGCTGCGGCGTGTGCTCTGCGTTGGTGTGACGCAGAACCTTAATTCAGCCTTAACTACGCGTGGAGGCGACGCAGACCACACGCAGACAGAGAGGGCTGTGATTGGTTCGCTTAGAAGCAACGCATTTCCGGTTTCCGGTTTGAAGCAGTAGTGAACTTTCAGGGCTCTTTTCTTCCTTTATATGTGATTTTTTTGTTTTGGTTTTTTGCACGATAGTTGTCCTTATCTCTTTGATTTACTGTGACCGAAAAAGTCGGATAAACAATTCAGAAAAAGATCGCTAACTAGCGGCCGCGGGGGGTACTGCACCGCGACGAAATGGAGTGACGGAGAAGTCCGAAGGGTTCGCGACGGCGTCACGGCTGCGGCGTGTGCTCTGCGTTGGTTTGACGCAGAACCTTAATTCAGCCTTAAACCTGCACTCCGAGAACGGAGAGCTCTGCCAGGAACATAAGGCACTATCAGGTCTTGCAAATATCGTGGAGCTAAGCCATTTTGGGCTTTAGACGCAAGTAATAAAATTTTGGATTTGAGTTTTACAGGTAGCCAATGGAGCGACGCTAACACTGGAGAGACGTGGTCTCTCCTGCTGATTCCTGTCAGCACTCACGCTGCTGCATTTTCGATCAGCTGGAGCCTATTCAGCAAATTACTTGGACATCCTGCTAATAATATTGAATTAGTTTTCCCGCATCACTCTGGGAGACGTTTAGACGACAAATCCTGATTGAAATTAACACCAAGGTTTATCACAGTTGTACTGGAGGCCGTCGCAACACCATTTAATCCCCCCGACCAAAAATAATAACCTCTGTTTTATCTGAATTTAGAAGCAAAAAGTTAGTGGACATACAGTCCTTGATGTCCCTAAGACATGCCTGAAGTTTGGCTAACGGTTCTGTTTCATCCGGCTTCATAGACAAATACAGCTGCGTATCATCAGCATAGCAATGAACATTGATGCTGTGGTTTTGGATAATACTTCCCAAGGGCTGCAAGTATAAACTGAACGAGATTGGCCCTAGTACTGAACCCTGTTGGACCCTTGTCTGTTCTGAAGAAACCTCAGGAACATGAATAAACTGATTTGTTTTTGGATCTGATTTAAACCAACCTAGTGCTGAGTTGACCAAACTGATTGAATTTGAGAATGCTGTGACGTTTGTCTGTTTCATGTCTGGTTTAAACATGGTTTTAACATCCATCCTGAAAGATCAGATGACAAGTGGACAGCTTTAAATATGGGTGTGAACAGACACAGCATGCATTTTACGGCGTAATGAAATCCAATCAATCAAACCATATTCAAAGGTGGCCTCAGCCCCATATGATCACTTTCTATTAAAGGTGTAAATGCAAAGCGTTCTCTACCGCTGCGAGGGGCCACCTACGTAAATGAGGAGTCTTCTATGGACTAGTTCAGGCAGACAAGTCGGGCAGTCTTTTATGTCAATTTTATCCTTGATTTATTCCCATTACTCTAGCTTGCTTAAGGTTTAAGGAGATACAAGCCTCTCATGGGTCTTCTGATGTTTCGCACGCCAAGCTTGCTGCCGCTCTTAAAATCCCACCTCCTCGCCTGCAGCACCTGAAGGCTCAGATTAAGTTATGTTCATCACCTACTTCATGCATGCCTTATAAATGGAGATTTTTTAGATCGAAACCTTGATGCCGAGACTTAAGGGTTTTTTAGAATTATTAGGAAGGCCGTTGAAGGCTTACTGTAATTACAGGACTCGTCTGACTGAACTGACGTCTCTGTGTGCAGAAGGACATTGTCATTAGCGCAGATAATTAAAGTCAGTGTCATTCTTGTTTAGATTCTCTTACGTCTTACTGGTGTCTCCCACAGTTAAAAAAAACAACAACATTTAGTCTTTGCAGGTGGAAATAATGTACGTATTTGCATATAGGGTTTGAAAGTGAGACACGATCAAAGGCTGGCACTCGAGATGGAAGTGGGGACACATGTTAATGCAGCGTGTGAAATGACACTTGTGGTTGGACCACTCAGGATGAATGTTAATATCAGGTTTAAACAGGTTCATACTGTAAGTGCACACAACCCCACTTCAGAGGAAAAAAAGAAAATCCTTTCAAGAAATAAGTCTGAATAAGTCTACCAATATCCAGTCTACACGTCCCACAATGATTACAGCTCCTCCATAAGGTTTTGAGTAGAGATCCAATCAAACCCAGAATGCATTGCTCACAGAGCATGCCTTTTTTTCACATTTTAAAGGTCATTTCCTGGTTTTAATTAGCATTCCTGGCAGCAAATCTCCAAATGTGATTGATAACAGTGGCACCCTCCGTCTCTGCACATGAACAGCAATAATAAAGAGTAACGAAGCGGGCCAGGGTGGTGAACTTGTTCTGTTTGGAGCTTGGCACAAGAGAAGGAAATGGGTCAGGATTACTTTCCAAGTGAATTTAACACATGCTCGATACAATGAATGTGCACCCACAAAAAGACCTTCATTACTGACAGTTAATAACATTAAAAGTTTGGTGACTGTAAGGCTGCGTCCCAATACTCCCCCTCGCCCTCGTTTTCTTCACTAACCCTAACTTTTGCGCGTTCCCGTGAAGGTAGTGGTGTCCCAATTCCTCTTTTCACCTAGGGGGAGGGGGCACAACGAGGGCTAGGGGCTGAGAATAGCCCCTTCAAATCGAGGGATTTCAGATGCTCACTTGGCGAGCGAGGGGGTATGAAAATTTCCCAGAATGCTTTTGCCGTAGGCTCTGCGTCGATTTGACTCGCCGACCGAAGGCAAACAGGCAGACTCGTCTCAGAGAAATAGAGAGAAATAATCCTGTGACTAGTCAGATTTGTTTTGGATGTTTCTGATATAATAGTCTTCAGAAACCACAAAGTAATCCAGCTGTTATCTGGGTAATTTACACACTTTCAGATAAAGTTGTGGAAGATCACGCCAGAATAAAGGGATTTATGGTCCGCGTTACACCAACGCAGAGCCTACGGCGTAGGTTACGTAATCTACGCCGTAAGGTCTACGTCGATGTACGCGGCGACGCGCGCCGTACGCCGTACCCTACGCCGTAGGCTCTGCATCGATTTAACGCGGACCTAAACTCCGGAGCCGGCAGACAGAAATCTCTAAATTTCGGAGCAAATTTCTTAACAGGCGTAGCTACAACTGTTAGATTTCATCTATTAAACCAACATCTTCCTAAATGATTTATTTCAGCCAGCATAATTCTCAACAGAGCTGCGTCCCGGGAGAGTTTCTCGACGCAGCAGCTTGACCCGGCGGACACGTCTCTTCTCGGGCTGTGAGCTGCTGCTGCTCCCCGGGGGCGGCGGCTCTTCTCATCTCCCAAAACATCGGGTCAAATTTCTTAACCGGCGTTATTTGGATAAACTGAGCCCCGGTTGCGGATCTTAAGGTTACCTTTATGCCTGAAAAAATATTAAAACTTAATAAAGTGCCATATTAACAGCGCTACAACTGAAATTAAAACAGCTTTTGGCTCTCAGCTTCCTGTTCAGGGTAGGGATGAAAACGAGGGGGAGTAGGAGGAATGGGACAGGCACCTGGGACAAGTGCCCTAGATTTCAAGTGCCCTAAAATCTCCCCCTTCTTTTTTAGGGGTTAGGGAAGAAAAGAAGTGCGAGTGGAGAAAAGAAGGGCGAGTGAAGGAGAATTGGGATTGGCCCTAAGTGGAGAGTTGGGTCACTGAACATAAGAAAAATGTTGTTTTTACATCATTTTCCAGGTTTAATTTAACTTCAGTTCTTCTTTTTTTCAAATATTTTAGTTGTTTTTATACAGCATAGCATTACAAAATCCAAAGTCTACAACATGGATGGGACAGTTGCAGGAAAACGTTGTTTCCCTTTTACTTAATGACATTGCAACGAATCACAACTTGATTCTGGCTTCCTGGCACATCTCAACATTATACTTTTACATTTGATCTGAACAAATAGCTAAGTATGTTGAATCTGAATACAGATCTGGGGGTGGAGGGGTTTATAAACAGTTAGTTGCTCCAAGTAAGGACTTCAGACAAAAGCTGATGAAGCACTGACCCAATCAACAGTATGAGATAACTTATCTTTCTTTTTTACATTATATAATTTACATGTTCTGCAATAGAACTCTAAATACAATTTATCCTTAGATTTTGTTTGTTTTTTACTTTTAATTTCTACTTTGAGCTCAAGATATAACCCTTCAGAAGTATCAAAAAAAATCCTTTTTCCCTCCTTTTTCTGGAAAACTTCTTCACAACGGGTTTCATTGCAGTCGACAACTTTACGACAACGCAGAGATTGTGGCTTGTCTTTCAAGACCAAAGAAAGAAATAGTGTTCCCAGTCAGCTTACATCAAAGGCTCTACACTCGTGAGAAAGTATTGACACGTCTTAATTTCACACGACCGTCAAGGTCCTTTCATCTGTGCAGACTGGTAAAGCCTTAACCTCCGCCTTAGAGGATGGAGGAGGTGACAGGGACGGGAATCCAAACACAGGACTTCCAGCCTGGAGACTGTGAATAATGTCCTATCTGGAAGTTGTTTTCAAACGTACTTTCAGTCTCTGTCTGAGCATGTTTTGACGATGATACTACTTCTTAAAACACCATCCCCTTCACATATTTAACCTGACCTTTTCTGCGACGCCGATCCCTATACATCCATCGGGGTATGACAGGGAAAAGGTTCGACCTGTTCAGAACAAGAAGATCTGTAAAGTTTGTGTGCGATGGTAAATGAGGAGCATTCGCTGCTTCCCCAACAATAAACCTTGGATTACCAGCAGTGTTAAACATCTACCTAACATGAAAAAGAGGCCATTGAAAGCGGGGGACCAAGGAGAGCTGAGGCGTCTGCAGGGTGAGTTGAAGACCAGCCTGAAGGAGGAAAAGGAGACTTATGGCGCTTATCCACTAGTACCTACTCAGCTCGTCTCGCCTCCACTCGCCTCGTCCTCGTTAGTTTTTCAACACCCAGGTGAGAAGTGGACGGGTTGGAGCGAAGCTGCTGTGACGTATTTGATTGTGTATCTAAACGAAGAAGATAGGGGTGTAATAATATATCGAGCCACGGAATTTCGCGATACAAAAACGTCACAATACGTGTCGTGGAGGTGACAAACTGTATCAGATATTGGGTTATTAATATTAATCTATTGTGTTGACTAGTAACGACGGCGCCTCGACCCGCGGACCAAAATCTTCCTCCACTCAGAAGAAACTAGTCCCGTTTTGGTCCCGATCACGGGACTCTTGCAGGTTTTGAGCTCTGAACTTTTACTGATGTAAGGCTGGTGTAGAGTTAAGCCTTACCTTATTAAATTAAACCTTTTTGGGGTGGTGAGTAGGATAAACACGGGGAAACTTCTGCTGAGTTCCAGTGTACTTTAATGTCCCTCAACAGTGTAGGATTTTAGAACATCAACACAGCACCTAGTGCCGTACTGTGGCGTATCACTCCGCCCAATCTAAAACAGACTAATCACTACAGATAAACTGACTAGTGTCATTATAGTCCCTGATTTACATCAGAATATAAAGAATATATTTATAAAATAATCAACCCTGAATTACCAAAATAACCTTCTTAACAAAAATAAATCTCCTCTTACACTTCTAAGATGAGCATGAATCAATCTTTTTTATGATGTAAAATTGTATGTATTTATTTACTTTTATTTATTTATTTAATTTAAGTTTTTAAATTTCTAGAAAAGAAAAAAGTCAAATCATACATGAGAGAAACTATTCAGTTTGTGGCAAAATATTTGTACTTGTATGAAACTGAAGATGCATAATGCAAACCTGACATTTACTTAAACGCACAGCATTGTTTTGTATTTTGTGTCTTTCAAATAAAAGACAATTTTTTCCAGTCATATGTTCCTCATTCAAGGTTGTTAAAATAATACTGCTATAATATCGTATTGTTATCGTGACCTCAATATCGTGTATCGTACCGTATCGGGAGATTAGTGTATCGTTACACCCCTAGAAGAAGACAACAACACTAAAGATGTAGAACCTGGAGGAGATGATAGATGTGCTGCTGGGTCTGTGGCTTGTGTTCCATATCAAGTTAAAAAATGAGAGTGAACGAAGCTTCAAGCGGCAACACTTTTTTTTTTATTTTGTTCGTGTCGGTGCTGATGAGAAATCAGCTGAGAGCCGTGAGCAGCTATGAAGTGGCCAAGCGCCTGATGGATCTGGTCGTTCCTTATCTCCGTCTAGATCCCTTTCTAATTCTCTCCTCAGCACCAGGTTTAGGAACATCTGCACCTCAGAGTTGGATCATGAAACAGACTTTTGCTGCCATTGCCTGTCGGATAAAATGAAGAGCCGCGAGTCGTTCTCGCGCTGATTCCCGCTTCCTGACTCAAACGTCTGACTCTCAACTCCCCGACCAATCAGTGTCCTGTAGTGTGATGATGTCAGATACAGCCGACTCAGCACGCTTAGAACCTCGGCAAAATAGATACAGAAAATGTATCTACTCGGCACGCCTCAACCCGCCTAGGCCCGTAGTGGAGAAGCGCAAGACGCGGGCGAGTAGAGGCGCGCTGAGTAGGTACTAGTGGAAAAGCGCCATTACAGATGGAAGGTGGAGCAGAGGCTGCAGGAAAACAACACGAGAGAAGTCTGGGATGGCATGAAAACCATCACAGGCTGCAAGAAGAGCACTGTAGAGGGGGAAGTGGTGAGAGCAAACCGGCTTAACCAATTCTACAATAGGTCTGATTGCCCTGCTCCAGCTGCTAATGGCTGCTCATTGCCTTCTCCTGCACCTCCCCCACCAGCTGTGGCTAACTGCACACTGCTAGCCTCAACCACCACACCCTCACTACCCACAGCTATACCCCCCCACCATCATGGCAGGTGAGGTCACTGGTGAGCTGAGGAGACTGCGCTCCAGGAAAGCAGTCGGGCCTGATGGAGTCTGCCCAATACCCCTTAAGGTGTGTGCTGTAGGACTGGCAGAGCCTCTGCAGCACATATTTCATAGTCTCCAACTGCGGAAGGTCCCTACGTTGTAGAAAACATCCTGCCTAATCCCGGTTCCAAAGAAGCAACACCCAAGTGCCCCAGGTACACCATGCACTCCATCCTCTTGTCAGGGTTTGACACTTCCCCCCCAGTGTTTGTAACTTTCAGTTCTGTCTTGCCCCGCCTGTGTCCCATCGGCCCTGATTGTGTCCGCACCTGTGTCTCGTCTTGTCTCGTTATCCCTTCAGTATATCTTGTCTTGTCATTCCTTGGTTCCCTGTCGGTCCGTACTGTGTCTTCCTCCATGTCTCCTCGTACCTTTTCCTTGATCCTGGTTTTTTGTTCATCCTGCTTTGCAGCGCCTTGTTTTGCCTTTTTGGAATAAACCCCTTGTTTTTGAGAACTACTGCCTCCAGCCTCCCTCTGTCTCCTGCACTTGGGTCCTAAAACAACCTAACCATGACAGAACGGACCGAGCAGGTGGACCCAGCGGGAGAGTACCTCACCATGTTGGACTTCCTCTGCCGTGAAGCGGCTAAAAACGTGCGTGAGTGTTGGGACCCCTTTTGGGGAACACGCCTGGCTCTGGGTGGGCCCAGGAGCCTGCAAAGGCAACGGCGTCAGCGCCAGCCCCAACCTGTCCCTGTTCCTGTGGTGGTCCCGGACGCACCTCTCCACGTTCCTGTGGTGGTCCCGGACGCACCTCTCCACGTTCCTGTGGTGGTCCCGGACGCACCTCCTCACGTTCCTGTGGTGGTCCCGGACGCACGTCCCCACGTTCCTGTGGTGGTCCCGGACGCATCAGCCCCTCCTCCGGTGATGGTTCCGGACCCCCCTCAGCCAGCTCCGAGGGTTCGTTTCCCCCCCCAGCCGGCTCCGAGGACTCGTGTCCCCCCCCAGCCGGCTCCGAGGACTCGTGTTCCCCCCCAGCCGGCTCCGAGGACTCGTGTCCCCCCACAGCCAGCTCCGAGGACCCGTGCCCCCCCCCAGCCGGCTCCGAGGACCCGTGTCCCCCCCCCAGCCGGCTCCGAGGACCCGTGTCCCCCCTCAGCCGGCTCCGAGGACCCGTGTCCCCCCTCAGCCGGCTCCGAGGACCCGTGCCCCCCCTCAGCCGGCTCCGAGGACCCGTGTCCCCCCTCAGCCAGCTCCGAGGACCCGTGTTCCCCCCCAGCCCGCCCTGGATGTGGACTGTGGGGACATCTGGGATCTGTCCCTTGAGGGGGGGCCAGCGCCCCGAACCCGGGTACCCCCGCAGCCGGCACCTCGGACCCGGGTACCCCCGCAGCCGGCACCTCGGACCCGGGTACCCCCGCAGCCGGCACCTCGGACCCGGGTACCCCCGCAGCCAGCGCCACGGACCCGGGTCCCCACTCGGTCAGCTCCGGGGATCCTCTGCCCCCCGACGCCGGCCCCCCGCATCCTGTCTGCCCCGGTTCCGGCCCCCCGCATCCTGTCTGCCCCGGTTCCGGCCCCCCGCATCCTGTCTGCCCCGGTTCCGGCCCCCCGCATCCTGTCAGCCCCGACTCCGGCTCCTGAGGCGGTCCCGCAGCCCTCTGTTCCTGAGGCGGTCCCGCAGCCCTCTGTTCCTGAGGCGGTTCCGCAGCCCTCTGTTCCTGAGGCGGTTCCGCAGCCCTCTGTTCCTGAGGCGGTTCCGCAGCCCTCTGTTCCTGAGGCGGTTCCGCAGCCCTCTGTTCCTGAGGCGGTTCCGCAGCCCTCTGTTCCTGAGGCGGTTCCGCAGCCCTCTGTTCCTGAGGCGGTTCCGCAGCCCTCTGTTCCTGAGGCGGTTCCGCAGCCCTCTGTTCCTGAGGCGGTTCCACAGCCCTCTGTTCCTGAGGCGGTCCCAGAGCCCTCTGTTCCTGAGGCGGTTCCGCAGCCCTCTGTTCCTGAGGCGGTTCCGCAGCCCTCTGTTCCTGAGGCGGTTCCGCAGCCCTCTGTTCCTGAGGCGGTTCCGCAGCCCTCTGTTCCTGAGGCGGTTCCGCAGCCCTCTGTTCCTGAGGCGGTTCCGCAGCCCTCTGTTCCTGAGGCGGTTCCGCAGCCCTCTGTTCCTGAGGCGGTTCCGCAGCCCTCTGTTCCTGAGGCGGTTCCACAGCCCTCTGTTCCTGAGGCGGTCCCAGAGCCCCGTCAGGTTCCCGAGCCCCGTCACGCCCCCCGCCAAGACCCAGGCCTAGGCCTCGGGGACGCCCCCCCGAGCTCTCTCGCTGGTCTGCTCGGTCCCGAGGGCGGCCCCCGGAGCTTTGGCCGTGTGTGGCCTGGGCCCTCCTCCAGGCCCCCTCCGCCCACCCTGGGTTAGGACTCTGGGGACATCTGGGATCTGTCCCTTGAGGGGGGGGGGTACTGTCAGGGTTTGACACTTCCCCCCCAGTGTTTTTAACTTTCAGTTCTGTCTTGCCCCGCCTGTGTCCCATCTGCCCTGATTGTGTCCGCACCTGTGTCTCGTCTTGTCTCGTTATCCCTTCAGTATATCTTGTCTTGTCATTCCTTGGTTCCCTGTCGGTCCGTACTGTGTCTTCCTCCATGTCTCCTCGTACCTTTTCCTTGATCCTGGTTTTTTGTTCATCCTGCTTTGCAGCGCCTTGTTTTGCCTTTTTGGAATAAACCCCTTGTTTTTGAGAACTACTGCCTCCAGCCTCCCTCTGTCTCCTGCACTTGGGTCCTAAAACAACCTAACCATGACACCTCTGCAGTTCGCCTACCCAGAGAAGGTGGGCGTGGAGGACTCTCACCTGGACAAGGGGAAAAGTGCTGTGAGAATCATGTTTTTTGATTTCTCCAGCGCATTTAACACCATCCAGCCCCCCCGACTGAGTGAGAAGCTCCTGCAGGTGGGGGTGAATGGCCCCTGGTCTGCAGCACTGGCGCTCAACAGGGGACTCTGCTCTCACCCGCCCTGTTCACCCTGTACACTGTCTTCCTAAATCTATATATTGTTATAATTGGGTTTGATCGCAATTAAAGCTGCACAAAGGAGATTTTTTTTTCTCAAACAGTTAAAGTCCAAATGCAAAAAGGAGAGGGAGGGCGCAGAAGACATAAAGAGAGAGAGAGTAAAAAAAAAGTCAAATATTTCCCTTAAACAGATTTATAAGAGGGTAAGGTGATTTGATATCTTACCTTAAAATGAACTTGCATAATTAATCCATCAGTCCTAACAGCCACGTTAATATCTTCTGCTGCTGGGGAAACATTGAACCATCACTTGCCTTCTTTCTTTTTTTTTTTAATTGCGTGGTTGTCTGCTTCATTTTCATTTTTGTTAAGTTAGTAACACTGCAGATCGCGCTAAAAACCAGATTGATAGCGACCACTGTCGTCAGGGACGCTGGGACATCACATTTCAAGATATGAGGGGGTACAAGTGTTGGGAAAGATAATACCTAGTGAAATCCATCATGTTGTTCTGATATGCATTTGTAGTTATTTTACATGTATTAAGTAATAGAATAAATCAATACAAATAGACACAGAGTAATTGCATGAATGTATAAAAAAAATTATAAAAACATTTACATTTTCCCCTGAAGCCGAGGTGTGGCGGCTGCCCCTGATCTAAATGACAATAACATTTCATTCAATACCATTCCGTTTTCATCTGTAATATTATAAGATAGTGTGCTTAAATGTTAAATGAATACTGCATTCAAACTTACACATTGACTGCAGCAACTTTCTCCCACGCCAATTCTCTCCTTTGCTGCTCCAGCTGTTTTTTTTTTGTTTTTCTGAAATATGTTCTCATACTTGCCATATGCACGTATTAACACTTCTAACTCCAGTGGCGTGAAGTATGTGGATCTTCAGATGCAAACTAATGTTTCCTCAAAGGAATTTTGTAAATTGAAATGTTAAATAAAGTTTAAAAAAAAAAAATGAAAAAGTATGTCTTTTGTCGGCGCCGGTTGCCATGGTGAATCCTTGTATCAGGGCTTCATTGATGATGGCTTTTTATTTTCTTCATGCACGCGCTTAACTCGAGGTTAACAAACTCAGAGTTGATTGAACTAACTCATATCAGCTGTTCTGGAACCGAAAACTCTGAGTTTCCTATCTCAGGTTAAGTCAACTCGGAGTTCAGGTTTGTTTTTTTTTTTCCCTTGTCTGCAGACATATTAATGATTGATACCATGACGGTAGAAACCAAAGGCATGTATATGTGCATTATTACTATATTTAATATATATACATATATATATATGCATACATATATGCATACACATACATAAATATACACATACAAACCCAGTGATTTGGACCTGCTTCCTGGAATACCCCTCTGGACAACTTAGGTCTATAAACAAAAACAAAGCAACTCAAAAACAGAAATCATAATTAAGCAGAGGTGTTGGCATCAACCTCTCCCCATGGCAGCCTCTTTCTGTACTGAACCATTTCCCCTTTATATCTGCTCCTGACTCCACCCCTGGCTAAGCATTCAGCAAATCACAACCTAACTACAATACACACAAGGTGCTCCCCATAAAGCAGTCAGAGCTCCCCTCAGGCAATCATGGCCGCTCCCAATTACTGCATCTGCATGGATAGACACAAGTAGTTAGATTACATGTCACAACAGAATGTGCACCTTCTGTGGGACTGAAATCCAACTCACAACACACAATACAGCATAAATAACATGAATGTATATTTGTTGCTCATGAAAACAATAATAAGCAGCAGAAACTACTCTGACAGAGTCTCTTACTCTGTTTCTTTCCTATCATTGCTTTCTTGAGTCTCAGCTGCCTCTGTCCACTGTGTTGTCCACGGTGGACATGATGTCCACTGTGTTGTCCACTGTGATGTCCACTGTGTTGTCCACTGTGATGTCCACTGTGTTGTCCACGGTGGACATGATGTCCACTGTGATGTCCACTGTGATGTCCACGGTGGACATGATGTCCACTGTATCTGTGAGCTACTATAGTTTAATCATTGTTGATGTGTGACATAGTGCTGTTTCTTTTAAGTTTCTTTTTACATTTTCTCTCGTTTGGTCTCTTGCTCCGTCAATCTGTTGTTTTTGTTTCCCACCACTACGTTCTGGAGAACTCTTCCACCACATCGTTGTTATTGATGTGCATCATAGTGACTTACTGTAGCAAGTTGTTGTTGTAGACAACACTTCCTAAAAGCAATCAAATATTCCCTCAAATGAGTTTGAAACCGATATTTTAACATGAAAGGACATCTTTTGTGCTGCTTTTAATCTTTTTACCAGTTTTTACAAACCACAGCTGTTTCTAAATACCATAAATACGGCAAGTTTGGACGTGTTACTTTGCAGCTAATACATACTTAGCGAGTACAACTCAGAAACATGTATTTCAGAGGACGAAAAGACACAGTTTGGTCTTTCTGCTGTTAAAACAACTGCAGACTTGATGGTATCAGACTCATTTATATTCAAAAACATCTACAGAAAAAACTCAATATGGTTCATGGATTCCTCTGACAGAAATGTTGCAAAAACTGTTTTTAAATTATGTATATACGTTTGTCTTTCAGAAAGGCTAAACATAAACATTTCTGTAGAGGGGAAAAACAAAACCCGGACATTTTGGCTGCGAATGATGACGTTTCAGCAGTACAGAGAGGATCATATACACGTATTTGTGAAAACTGTCTCAAAAATAAATGATCTCTAGTGGTCGTATGAAGCCATAATCAGCAATACTAAAATAATAAAAGGCTTGCAATATTTCAGTTGATTTGTAATGAATCCAGAATGTATGACATTTTTGTTTTTTTAATTGCATTACAGAAAATAAAGAACTTTATCACAATATTCTAATTTTCTGGGACAGTCCTGTATGTCCTGGTTGAAGTTAACTCTCTGGTTGATTCTCAGGTCTTGAAACGAGTTTGAAACACATCCTCCTCTTTCTTAACTCTCAGCATTGAAATGGGAACCTTGTCAAACCGTGTTTCCCTCTGCTGTCTTTGCTCAGCTCCTGGCGGGCCCACGTTCACCATCGGGAAGTCGGTGTGGCTGCTGTGGGGCATCGTCTTCAACAACTCCGTCCCCATCGAGAACCCCAAAGGGACCACCAGTAAGATCATGGTCCTGGTCTGGGCCTTCTTTGCCGTCATCTTCCTGGCGTCCTACACCGCCAACCTGGCCGCCTTCATGATCCAGGAGCAGTACATCGACACGGTGTCGGGCCTCTCCGACAAGAAGGTGAGGCACCGATAGGCTCGCCACCTGTCCCTTGGAATACGGAATCGTTACTTCATTGGGAATTAAAAGTTGCGTTCCGTATTGAACCAATACAGACACATATTATGCTCTTAGGCTACGTTCACACTGCAGTTCCCAAGTAACCCAAATCCGATTTTTTGCTCATATGTGACTCAGATCTGGTTTGTTTATGACAGTGTGAACAGCACAAGTCACATGGAATCTGATCTTTTCAAATCAGATTCAGGTCGCTTCCATATGTGGTTTAAATCAGATACAGGTCTGATGTTTTGCAATGAGACCTCAGTGTGAACAGCCAGGTCGGAATTAATGCCACTTTGACGTCACACGCAGAGCCCCGAGCCGCGGGGGAGACACGGGAGACGGCGGGGGTTCCTCCGGGCCGCCTCCGCCTCTCCTCCTCTCCTCCTCCCCTCCCCACCGCTCACCTCTTTATACGACCTCAGATCAGACGAGACAACCTGCTGAATTTAAGCATTACTAAATAAAGAAGCTAAGGATTCAAATCAGGAAGCGGTCGTGGTCGCATAACCTGCCCGTTTTACAACGAGCTGGACCGTGTGTTAGGTGATAAACCCAGCTGAACGCCGGAGAGCAGAGCTGACACTCCGGGGAGCGGAACTAGAGCCCTGCTATAGCGGGACTGTTTTCTTCATCCTGCTCCCGCTGCATGTCTGACCATTACCGCCCGCACCCGCAACGCGTGTGTTCCACTCCCGCCCGCGCCCGCTGTGTTTTCATCCGCTCCCGCCCGCTCCCGCCCGCTCCCGCCCGCTCCCGCCCGCTCCCGCCCGCTCCCGCCCGCTCCCGCCCGCTCCCGCCCGCTCCCGCCCGCTCCCGCCCGCTCCCGCCCGCTCCCGCCCGCTCCCGCAAAACTCTGAGAATTCATGCCCGCATAATGAAAGAGATGCAAGAGAAACGTCCTTGACAAATCTATCTGATTTAATGTTAACATGATAATTGTGGAGCTTGATGGATAATTGGCAGTTCACAGGCACCTGTTGGATGCAAATCCATCATTGTCATCATCACACGTCTCTGTGCATGCGGGTCAGTTCAGGCCGCGATGCGTTCACACTCGAGTCGGATATAGGACACATTTTAAAAGATAATGTGAACAGCCACACAAAAAAATCGGATATGGGAAAAAATCGGAATTGAGCATTAAGGACTGCAGTGTGAACGTAGCCTTAGTTATTGATGTCATAATCTACAGGTCAAGGTCGGAACATTTGAATATATTGAAAAATTTTATTCGTAGTAAATTCAACTAAAGGTGAAACAAACACTACATTCAAAGTGAGATGTTTCAAGCCTTTATTTGTTATGATGTTGATGATTATGACTCACAGTTTATGAAATAAAAAATCTTTTATGAAATCAATAAACAATTCGATCATGAAAATTGTAACAAATAAAGGTTTAACATATCTTGCTTTGCATGTATTGAGACTATGTAATATATTAGTTTCACCTTTTAAGTTGAATTATTGAAATAAATTAACTTTTACACCATATTCTAATTTCCCGACCTTCACCTGTAGCTATATTTATATTTACCATAGGAGCAAAGGTATTTCAGTTGTTAGCAGAGGTGTCTTCAGTATTCACATTCATTACTCAGGTAGAAGTATAGATACTAGAGTTTAAAAATACTCCTGTACAAGTTGAAGTATCTACTCAAGTTTTTTACTCAAGTAAAAGTATAAAAGTACTGGTTTCAAAACTACTTAAAGTATAAAAGTAAAAGTAATGTAAGGGGGAAAAAGCCATTAAGGCTAAAAGCCATTGAAAATGAATGTATCTTAGTATAATGTAAATATATTAAAGAAGCATATATGTGTACTATTGAGCATTAACATGTGTTTCAGAGAGCAGACGCGTACAAACCAATAGGGTGTCAGAATGGTATGATGTTTATACTTCTCATCCAACCACAACCAAATTCACTCTATCCGGATGGAGCAATTTAACTGGATAGTTTTTATTAAAGGCCGAAATGAAATAGAGTAACAAGACTGTTTTTAAAATGTAAGGAGTAAAAGTACAGATAATTGTGTGAAAATGTAAGGAGTAAAAGTAAAAAGTCGTCTGACAAATAATTACTCCAGTGAAGTATAGATAACCAAAATTTCTACTTTGTTTACTTTATTTATACTTCGTTACTTGACACCTCTGGTTACTAGTATGGTTGTCTGTCTGTATAGTCATGCAAGTGCAATGCTATTAAAGCACTTTAGACTTTAAATCAAAGCATTTTATTTTTTCATATAAAATAAATACATTTCTATGCAGTTTAGAAGTTTTGGGGACGTCCCTTTTTTTTGGCGCCTGCGATGCTGAAATCGGGGCGTCCCTTATTTCTATTTGTGAAAGGTGGCGACCCTAGGCACCGAGTAAATGAGAGCTCGACAGTAACCTCCGAGCGATTATGAAGCGAGACGGTCCCTAAACGGCCACGCAGATAAAACACAAGTGTGTTTTTGTGGAACTCTGAGATATTGAGCAAATAACATCTTTGCTTTTAAATCCAGCTCATAACACATTGTTTTCAGTTTTCCTTCTCTCCGCTTGGCATGGACTAATAAAGCATGAACACAAGGCAGATTGCCTCTGAGATGAAAAGGATTTTGTT
>NC_084605.1:38006088-38008694 GCF_033807715.1 Cololabis saira
ACTAACAGTAGTGAACTCCAGCTGTACACAGAGCTGTGTCTGGGATGCGCGCACAGAGATGACGTCATGAGTTCAGAGGTCTTGTTTACAAACTGATTCATTTGTTACACACAGCCCCGGATGAAGACAACAGGTCCTGGAAGCAGATCTAGTGATTCATAAAAGAAATGAACGAGTTTCGCGGCAATCATGTGTTATTTAGACGCTGCATCGTCTGTGTCCCGCTGTGCCCCGTTCACTACCGTTATATGGAGAAGCGGCTCGCACAAAACTCCTAATATCTTCCGAAGGACTCCAAATGACACCAAACTTTTCTGGGTGAGTATACGACCATAAAAAATGCCAGAAATAAGGTCCAGGTTGTAAAAAATTTCCCTTTAAGTCATTGTAGGTTTTTGTCTCGTTATGGGATAAGTTGACGAATGAACGTTCAAGCAGCAGGTCCGTTTGCTAAAGCTTCATATTAGATGCCAGATACCGTTTTGTGACTATAAACTATAGTTAAAAACATAACTTAACCATTTATAGTCCAAAATACTCTGAAAACATTCAGGAAATTTGGGCAAAATAAGGGCCGCAGGAGGAAATCCCTGTTGGAGCAGGTTGACCTTTGACCTCTCATCCCGAACTTCAAAGGAAACTGCTATTCCCTCTGTTTTCACATAAACTTCACTTTGGAAAACCATCATCACTCAACTCGCTCCGCTCCAGAAATGTGACCTGAAACGTGACTTACGTTGTATTCTAAGGAGCTGCAAAGTTGATTCTAGTTTCTAATCTCCCGGCTGAGACGTGGGCCTTTGATCAAGAAAAAAAAGAAGAAAAAGAAGGCCTTTATGTCGGATCTATCGTTGCAGTTGCAGCTGATGAGTGATTAGCGCGCATACGTGCTCGCTCATGCGCTCACTTGTTGATGGGCTCATTCATTTACACGCAGCTCCAAAGGTCAGCGCTGTACCCACGATGAATAGCTCTTTTCTGTTTCTGGTCTGATGGAGCTCTAATGGACGCATTTCCACGTTGTGTAAGGTGAATTTGGACCAGACTGAAGTTGATGGCGGTGGTTTGAGTGCAGGGATATTATTCAGTATGATACACGGTGACTGATGTAAGGTATAATCAATTTGAGGTGAGTAAGTGGTCCACAGTCCATTTATCCAGCTTTGCGGCTGATTGAATAAATGTTGGTTGTGAAATGAATTTAAGGTTTTATTTGAATGAATCCTTTTATGTCTTCATCGAGTCCCTCCTGGTCCCTCTTTCTTCCTCTTTCTCTGTTATTGGGTTTCTGCTTGTTTTTCCCCTCTTCTTTTACATTTTTGTCTCTCTTCTTTCTTGTGCTCCTTTTTTCCTCCTCTCCTTTCTCCCCTTTTTAAACTCCCACCCATTCACACACATACTTATTTCTCAATTTTTATCTTCTTCCCTTAGTTGCTCTTTCTGTCTACTTGCTTTCGTCTGTTAACCGTTTCCTCCTCCTTTTCCTCCTTTTGTTTTGAGACCTTTTCTCCCTGTCTCCTCCCCAGAGGTGTCAAGTAACAAAGTACAAATACTTCGTTACATTACTTAAGTAGAAATTTTGGTTATCTATACTTCACTGGAGTAATTATTTTTCAGACGACTTTTTACTTTTACTCCTTACATTTTCACGCAATTATCTGTACTTTTTACTCCTTACATTTTAAAAACAGCCTCGTTACTCTATTTCATTTGGGCCTTTAATAAAAACTATCCAGTTAAATTGCTCCATCCGGATAGAGTGAATTTGGTTGTGGTTGTTTCAGATGTTCTTGTCCAGTTTTGTTCTTACATCCGTTCCCTCAGATTCCTGCAACTAAACTTGGATGTACATTCCAATAAAGGTTAGGATAAATGATAACATGAACATGAACGTTTGACTTTATGCACCATTACAATACTTATAGGCAACTAGTCATCATATCTGCTGCTCTCTGAAACACATGTTAATGCTCAATAGTACACATATATGCTTCTTTAATATATTTACATTATACTAAGATGCATTCATTTTCAATGGCTTTTGTCCTTAATGGCTTTTTTCCCCCTTACATTACTTTTACTTTTATACTTTAAGTAGATTTGAAACGAGTACTTTTATACTTTTACTTGAGTAAAAAACTTGAGTTGATACTTCAACTTCTCCAGGAGTATTTTTAAACTCTAGTATCTATACTTCTACCTGAGTAATGAATGAGAATACTGAAGACACCTCTGCTCCTCCCCATTTGTGTCATCCTTGTTCCTTCTCCTTTATTTTGTTGCTTTCTGGTCTCCTCCCTTTTTTCTCTGCTGCGTTACCCTCTCTCTGCCCCTTTTTCTATTTTCTTCTTAACCTCTTTTTTTGTTAAACTCGTGCTCCCCATAATATCTCTCTAAACTTCCCACAACTGTCTTCCATTTGTTAATTTTTCTCCTCTCATCCCCCCCCCCATCTCCCGTCTGTCCACAGTTCCAGAAACCTCAGGAGCATTACCCTCCTTTCCGCTTTGGGACCGTCCCCAATGGGAGCACGGAGAGGAACATCCGCAGCAACTACCCCGACATGCACACACACATGGTGAAGTACAACCAGAAGGGGGTGGAGG
>NC_084605.1:38009194-38091694 GCF_033807715.1 Cololabis saira
AAATGCTCTGCATGGACGCAAGCAACGCACAAGGCTCGTTCTGGCCATCAGTTTCCTTTCAGTTAATTCTGCTGGCTCTGATTATCAGACTTTTGACAGTTTAGGGGTGGGAAGCCATCAGTGCGTGGACCAGCTCATGTTTGGTCATGTTAAGTGTAACCTCACCCCGTGGACAGCCACTATGACTTTCATTGACTGATTAATTCAATTCAATTCAATTCAATTTTATTTATATAGCGTCTAATACAACAAAAGTTGTCTCCAGACGCTTTCCAGAGACCCAGAACATGAACATGTCATGGTTTGGTTGGTTAAGGACCCAAGTGCAGGAGACAGAGGAGGCTGGAGGCAGGAGTTCTCAAAAACAAAGGTTTTAATCCAAAAAAGGCAAAAGCAAAGCGCTGCAGAGCAGGAATAATCAAAAAACAGGAACAGGAAAAGCAACGGGGAGACATGGAGGAGAGAACAGTACGGACCGACAGAGCACAAAGGAATGACAAGACAAGATATACTGAGGGGATAACGGAGACATGACGAGACACAGGTGCAGACACAATCAGGGCAGATGGGACACAGGCGGGGCAAGACAGAAACTGAAGGCAAACTGGAGGCTGGGGGAATGTCAACCTTGACAGAACCCCCCCCTCAAGGGACAGATCCCAGATGTCCCATTCGGCCTACCACCCAGGGCGGGCGGAGGGGGCCTGGAGGATGGGCCCAGGCCAACACACGGCCAACGTTCCGGGGGCCATCCTGGGGACTGTGCAGACCTGCGAGACAGCTCCGGGGGTCGCCCACGAAGCCGGGCAGACCGGCGAGAACGCTCGGGGGGACGTCCACGAGGCCGACCAGACCGGCGAGACGCTCCGGGGGCCGCCCACGAGGCCTAGGCCTGGGTCTTGACGTGGGTCTCGGCGTGGGGCTTGGCGCGGGTCTCGGCGTGGGGCTTGGCGGTCTTGGCGTGGGGCTCAGCGTGGGCTTGGCGGTCTTGGCGTGGGGCTCGGCGTGGGTCTTGGCGTGGGGCTTGGCGGGTCTTGGCGTGGGGCTCGGCGTGAGGTCTTGGCGTGGGGCTTGGCGGTCTTGGCGTGGGGCTTGGCGGGTCTTGGCGTGGGGCTTGGCGGGTCTCGGCGTGGGGCTTGGCGGTCTCGGCGTGGGGCTTGGCGGTCTTGGCGGGGGGCGTGGACAGGGATTCCTGGCGGGACTCGGGAACCTGACGGGACTCGGGAACCTGACGGGACTCGGGAACCTGACGGGGGCTGCGGGGACCGCCTCAGGAACAGAGGGCTGCGGGACCGCCTCAGGAACAGAGGGCTGCGGGACCGCCTCAGGAACAGAGGGCTGCGGGACCGCCTCAGGAACAGAGGGTGCGGGACCGCCTCAGGAACAGAGGGCTGCGGAGGACCGCCTCAGGAACAGAGGGCTGCGGGACCGTCTCAGGAACAGAGGGCTGCGGGACCGCCTCAGGAACAGAGGGCTGCGGGACCGCCTCAGGAACAGAGGGCTAGCGGGACCGCCTCAGGAACAGAGGCTGCGGGACCGCCTCAGGAACAGAGGGCTGCGGGGGCCCGCCTCAGGAACAGAGGGCTGCGGGGCCGCCTCAGGAACAGAGGGCTGCGGGGCCGCCTCAGGAACAGAGGGCTGCGGGGCCGCCTCAGGAACAGAGGGCTGCGGGGCCGCCTCAGGAACAGGACACGGCTCAGGAACGGAACACGGCTCAGGAACGGGACATGGCTCAGGAACGGGACATGGCTCAGGAACGGGACATGGCTCAGGAACGGGACATGTGCTGCGGGGGGGTGCCCGGGGTCCGAGGCGCTGGCTGCGGGGGGGAGCCCGGGGTCCGAGGGCGCCGGCTGCGGGGGGGTACCCGGGTCCTGGGCGCCGGCTGCGGGGGGGTACCCGGGTCCTGGGCGCCCGCTGCGGGGGGTACCCGGGTCCGTGGCGCTGGGTCCCCCCCTCGAGGGGCGCTGGCCCCCCCTCGAGGGGCGCCGGCCCCCCCCTCAAGGGACAGATCCCAGATGTCCCCAGAGTCCACATCCAGGGCGGGCTGGGGGGGGGACACGGGTCCTCGGAGCTGGCTGGGGGGGGGGGACACGAGTCCTCGGGAGCCGGCTGGGGGGGGACACGAGTCCTCGGAGCCGGCTGGGGGGGACACGAGTCCTCGGAGCCGGCTGGGGGGGGACACGAGTCCTCGGAGCCGGCTGAGGGGGGGTCCGAAACCATCACCGGAGGAGGGGCTGGTGCGTCCGGGACCACCACAGGAACGTGGGGAGGTGCATCCGAGACCACCACAGGAATTGGGACAGGTGCAGGAGCTGGAGCCGGAACAGGCTGGGGCTGGCGCTGGCGCTGACGCCGTCGCCGTTGCATCTGCAGGCTCCTGGGCCCACCCAGAGCCAGGCGTGTTCCCCAAAAGGGGTCCCAACACTCACGCACGTTTTTAGCCGCTTCACGGCAGAGGAAGTCCAACATGGTGAGGTACTCTCCCGCTGGGTCCACCTGGTCGGTCCGTTCTGTCATGGTTTGGTTTTTCTTAGGACCCAAGTGCAGGAGACAGAGGGAGGCTGGAGTCAGGAGTTCTCAAAAACAAAAAGGATTTAATCCATAAAAAGGCAAAAATAAGGCGCTGCAGAGCAGGATCAAAAAAACACAAAAACCAGGATCAAGACAAAAACTACAAGGAGACATGGAGGAGAGAACAGTACGGACCGCCAGAGCACAAAAGGAATGACAAGACAAGATATACTGAGGGGATAACGAGACATGACGAGACACAGGTGCAGACACAATCAGGGCAGATGGGACACAGGCGGGGCAAGACAGAAACTGAAGGCAAACTGGAGTGCTGGGGGAATGTCAACCTTGACAGAACATAAACCCCCGAGCAATTATTACATAAACAATGGCAGGTAAAAACTCCCCTAGTGGGAGAAAAGCCTTAAGCCAAACAGTGGCAAGAAAAACTCCCCTTTAGGAGGAAGAAACCTTGAGCAGGACCAGGCTCATAAGGGGGGGACCCTCCTGCCGAGGGCCAGACTGGGGTTCGCGGACATCAACAGCACAGATGCAGGTGGGAAAGCAGCAGCGGGGATGACCGGGGGGTGGGGACCGCAGGTAGGTGGAAGCAGCAACGGGATGACCGGGGGTGGGGACCACAGGCCAGCACGCAGCTCCCGAAGCTCCGGCCCAATCATCAAGCCCCAGGTTAGGTTCAGGGTCGGGGAAAGGTTGAAAAGGGGCAGGGCCAGGGAGAGGAGTCTTGACGGACAAATCTCTCCCCCGCCTGACCGGGCCGTTACCCTGCCCCTCTCACTCCCACGCTGCAGGTTCCGGTGTGTTGTGCATTCAGAGATGCTCTTCGCCACCGGCAGAGGATGCTGCACCATGTACAAAAGAGAAAAAATAGAAAAAAGGGGGGGGGCAGCACAAGAAACTACAGGAGCGATGGACAAAAACGATAGCTATGAGATATTTATAATAAATAAAAATGGGTAATGGAGGAAGAGAGGAAGGGAAGAGGAGAGGAGAAGAAGGATGAGAGGCACCGCCCAGTGGATCATGTTGGTGCCCCCCTGCAGCATATGCCTATAGCAGCATGTCTACCGCGAAGCTATATTTGAGACTAACTATTATAGTTTTGTTCTATAGCTGCAACAATGACTACTAATAATAATAATAATAATAAATTGTATTTATAGAGCGCATTTTCACCTGAAGAACAAGTCTCAAAGCGCTTACAATAAAGATTCGAAAAAAAGAAAAAAATAGAAAATAAAAAAAATAAATAAATAAATAAAATAAAATAAAAAAGCTAAATTAGCAAAAAAAGCACAAGTTAAAAACAACGGCGGAGAAGCGGCGAACAGACAACGCCAGCGTCCTCTCACACCCTCTTTACCCAGAGAAGACCCCGGACTACTGACTCTAACACACTAGAGTTTACACTAACTAGAGATTTACCAACACCAGCTAGAGGTTTACTAAACACTAACTATAGGCTTTACTAAACAGAAAGGTTTTAAGTTTAGTTTTAAAGGTGGAGGTGGTGTCAGCCTCCTTAACCCAGATTGGAAGTTGGTTCCATAGTAATGGTGCCTGATAGCAGAACGCCCGCCCTCCAAATCTACATTTAGATACTCTAGGAACTACGAGTAAACCTGCACTCTGAGAGTGGAGAGCTCTGCCAGGAACATAAGGCACTATCAGGTCTTGCAAATAATGCGGAGCTAAGCTGTTTTGGGCTTTATATGCAAGTAATAACATTTTAAATTGAATTCTGAATTTTACGGGTAGCCAATGGAGCAACGCTAACACTGGAGAGACGTGGTCTCTCCTGCTGATTCCTCTCAGCACTCGCGCTGCTGCATTTTGGATCAGCTGGGTCATCATTACAAGATGTCCAACCAGGTGACACCATTTGAAGAAAAAGTGGCGGGAGCAGCAAATTGTGAGCTTGTCATTACATCCACATATTGCCATCCCTAAACTGTCATAATTCAGACTGATTCAAGCACAGAAATAAACTTCATGAGCAGAATTAGTCGAGAGGATGCAAATGCCACAAATGCCATGTCACTCCCAAAGGACAACCGCAGCCCCTGCTCTGCACAGTGGCCAGGGGCCGGATTCGCCAATATGTTCTTAAGAACGATCTTAAGAAATGTCTTAAGATCTAAAATTAAGAAGTTCATAAGAAAGTTCTTAAGTGCAATTCCTCAATATTTTCTTAAGAACCGTCTTAAGAACTGTCATTTCTTACGAATTTCTTATTTTTCCTACTTAAGAACTTCTTAAAATATGTCATTGCATTGCACGCGCCAACAAACAACATTCATACAGGTAGTTTGGTCTTAAAGGAGCATGAGGCTCCTTTTAAAAAATTAGACTCTCTAGCGCCACCCTTCACCACGACGGCCGTCAGGGGTACTGCAGCCAACAGTGAAGCCGGTACGGGAGAACGGGGAGAACGCACATGCAGCGTCATGTGATGTCACATCCGCAGCCCAGCGCGGGAAATTCGGGACCGAATTGCAGCACATTTTGCAGCACACAGCCTGTTCAAGGCAACGGAGAGATACACTAGAGGGCTCATTCTTTTTGGTTTGGAACGCTTCATCTGACATTATTACTAGAAAACTTAAAACGTATACTAATTTTTTTCATAAATCCTGCCTCATGCTCCTTTAACCGTCAGTCACTCACTAAACATGGAGAAGGAGAAAAAGAGATGCAGGAACCTTTCAAGGTTATAGTGGATGAGATTAATGTGCGGAAAAAAATACTATTGGGGACAATTAATAATAATTAACTACCACGCTAACTAACATGCTAACAAACAGTTAACAGGCTCTTTGTGTAATTAATTACAAATTATATCCTCAAACTATGACCTACTAGTCTAAACTTGTCTAAAATGTGTTGAAAAAGGTGATATTAGAGTCTTACCTTTTCACAGAAGACATTTTAAGACAGGTCAAGGTTGTCTTAAAGTTAAGAAAAAAGTCAAGAACAAATTTGAGAACTTTTTTTTCAAGAATACCATTTATTCTTAAGTTTTTTCTTAAGAAGAAACTTAAGAAGAAAGTTGAGAAAATACTAAGAACTTTTTTGGAGAATATGACTTATTCTCTTTTTTCTTCTTAAGACTGAACTTAGGAAAAAAAATGACACCTAAGAAGATTTTTTCTCTTAAGAATGTTTTGTGAATCCGGCCCTAGGTCTCTAACACCAAGCAGGACGTCTCCCACACATACACATGCTGCTTAATTCTGCAGCTGGAAGAGATGAATTTGTCCTTGAGAATAAACCTATTCATGAGGACGTTTCATTCCACTCCTGACATTTGACATAAATGTGACGCCCCAGATTCCCGCTTCACCGTAGAAGAGGGCATCTATAGCCTACAGACGGGTCAGTGAATCAATTTTAAAATATTCCTGTTCATTTATAAAGCTTTTAAATGATGGGACGTCAAAGAATATATAAGATCTCATATTGGTCCTTGTTTTTGGTGTCTTAGATCCTCCAGGGCATGTTTGCTTCCTGTCCCCAAAGTTAAAACTCTCCACGTAGAAGATGTTTCACATTTTTATACACTTCACAAAGCATGTGGAATAAACTCCCAGAGAAGTGCAGGTCTGCTGACTGTTTTGCTTCTTTTAGATCAAATTTGAAGCCTTTCATGTGTACCACCACATCAGAACGTTTGACTGATAAATAACTTTCATTGGGCTGCACTTTTTACTATATTTTTCCTTAACTTTATTTTTAATTTATATCAATATATGTACTGCTGATATTGGCTTCACTTACTTTACTTGCATGCCCTGTGTTTCCTCAATTGTCTCATTTGACATTCTCTACACAGGGCATCCTGTGAAGCAGCAGTGATGCACAAAAACAATCACATGTGACATCTTTCTTTTGGGAATAAATCATGTTTGTTTAGGTATTTCCAGACTTAAGATGAAGTGAATAAATTGCACCTGGGAAAAAAGAGTCAACGTCAGGTGATGTTGATCTTGCGTTGGTTTTACAGTAAAAAAAATGGTATAGGATCCCATATTTAACCACAGTTACTACGAGACGTAGCGCGGGATGCCTGTGGGAGAGTGTGAAGAGGTGTTGTGACAGCTACTGTAGCTCTAGGTCTGAAGACGCAGTGTTAAAACTTCAGATAGCCGACTGGCCGGAGCAGCGGCTAGCCAGAGGCCTGAGGTGAAACTGGTGCACAGAGACTCTTCCGTTGATCAAATCACGCAGACGGCCATGATGAACGTCCGGTCATACAACAACGTCCAGATTGGCCGGTTGTAATTGATCTGTTGGAAGCAAAGCTTTGAAAAAATGAAAATAATTAATAATAATGAAAACTTTCCTATAATATCATTGATGTGAAAGCCTATATTGACTTGACATAGTTTGTAGAAAAATGATTAACTTGCAAATTAATCGCATGAAAAGCCTGCTGATCAATCAATCTCACCCCGGACACTCACTCTTTGAACTGTTGCCATCAGGCAGACGTTTCAGGACTGAAATCACGCACAAAGAGACTCAAGAACAGTTTCTATGCCAGAGCATAATACTCAATACTGCTAAATACTCAAACTGACTTTCTCCATGTGCAATACCGTATTGGCCTGAATATAAGACGGGGTTTTTTGCATTGGAATAAGACTTAAAAAGTGGGGGTCGTCTTACATTCGGGGTCTAGACGTTATACCCATTTACACCACTAGATGGCGCCAGATATCTTTAAAGCGAATGCTGAACTAAACTCCCCAGGCCAAAGCGAACCCCTGTCACGAAGAAGAAAAATAAAAAATAGTATAAGAAAGAAAAGAGAAGAAAATAAGAGAAGAAATAACAGAAAGTGGAGAAACGTAGTTTCTCCAATCTGGAGAAAAGTGGGTGGAAGTTCGGCAGGTGAACCGGCAGCTGAGGAGAAGTTATGATGCAAACTTCAGGATGAGGATTTGAATGAGGCAAAATAACATGCTTTTTCTTTCAAATATATTGATAAATATAATCATTTGTTTCAGATGTACTGTCATTATTTTCTGTATAAAAATTTAATTTGGTGTTAAAAAAAAGTATTTTTTCAAATTTGAGTCTTGAAAAAGAGGGGGTCGTCTTATAATCAGGGTCGTCTTATATTCGGGACAATACGGTACTTACCGAACCGTGCAATACCTGCCATAGAATCCTGCAATACCTGCCATAGAATCGTGCAATACCTTCCATAGAATCGTGCAATACCTGCCATAGAATCGTGCAATACCTGCCATAGAATCGTGCAATACCAGCCATAGAATCGTGCAATACCTGCCATAGAATCCTGCAATACCTGCCATAGAATCGTGCAATACCAGCCATAGAATCGTGCAATACCTTCCATAGAATCGTGCAATACCTTCCATAGAATTGTGCAATACCTGCCATAGAATCGTGCAATACCTGCAATAGAATCCAGCAATACCTGCCATAGAACCGTGCAATACCTGCCATAGAATCGTGCAATACCTGCAATAGAATCCAGCAATACCTGCCATAGAATCGTGCAATACCTGCCATAGAATCGTGCAATACCTGCCATAGAATCCTGCAATACCTGCCATAGAATCCTGCAATACCTGCCATAGAATCCTGCAATACCTGCCATAGAATCGTGCAATACCTGCCATAGAATCGTGCAATACCTGCCATAGAATCCTGCAATACCTGCCATAGAATCCTGCAATACCTGCCATAGAATCGTGCAATACCTGCCATAGAATCGTGCAATACCTGCCATAGAATCGTGCAATACCTTCCATAGAATCGTGCAATACCTGCCATAGAATCGTGCAATACCTGCCATAGAATCGTGCAATACCTGACATAGAATTCTGCAATACCTGCCATAGAATCGTGCAATACCTGCCAAATGTGAATACTGTATGTTGTCTTCCTGTTTGTGTCCTTTTAGAGATTATTTATTTTTATAGTTGTTGTTTTAATATTTTTTTTTTTAAACCATGCACCTTAAAGAAGATCGCATCCAATTTCGTTGTACCTGTACAAATGACAATAAAGACATTCTATTCTATTCAAAGCTCTGCTGTGTTTTCACATTGCTGTTTAGTGTTGGTTTGGGTGGGTTGGAACCTGTTACCTGGGTTCAGATACTGCCCACAAAGGGTTGAGGCACATTCAGTGAACTCAAGATATATTTTCTTTCTCTTCTGTCAGGAGACACTGAGCGACTGGAGACAGTCTGGTTGTCTGGCATCTGCCAGAACGAGAAGAACGAAGTGATGAGCAGCAAGTTGGACATCGACAACATGGCGGGCGTCTTCTACATGCTGCTGGTGGCCATGGGTCTCAGCCTGCTGGTCTTCGCCTGGGAGCACCTGCTGTACTGGAAACTGAGACACTCCCTCCACAAGTCGGACAAAGTTGACTTCCTGTTGGCCATCAGTAGGGTGAGATTTCTCATTTATATCGAGTGCAGACGTTTGTTTGTAAAACAGCTTTGCTTTTTAATTAATGCTGGGTTGGTTTGATAGAAATGATGTGAGAAACTGCTGAATTACCATTTATATTGACCTTTATGTTATGAACCTGATCGGCCTGCTGAAACTGTATTAGTTATGTAACAGCCAGTTTTAGAGTGTGAGAGACTGGTCGATAACGCTGACTTTAATTTAATATGTTGTTTTCCATGGCGAGGCTTTTATTTGATAAGAAATAAATGCAGATGAATGAGTACTTGCATCTGAGTCCAGATTAAAACAGATAAATCAATCTTAAGTAATTGTATCATTTAACTTTGCAGCATTTAACTCATATCAATTTGTCATTAGTATAAATGACAAAATAGTTTGATGATGCTGTTGTTTGGGAATGTAGTAAAGTATAAAGGTCTGGCTGGAGTCACAGCCGGGGAACTCCATGAACTCCAGCCTCCTCTACTGTGTAATTATACAGTTGTGCCTGGCTCTGGATTTGACCAGATTACAGGTAAATGACTATCTGATCATTAATCCTCATGGGGGGCCCCCAGGACCAAATTAAATGTTACTCTCTCAGAAGAGAAGTCATGGGATTTGACTATTTGTTTGTCCGTGCAGTCGGAGGCAATTTGTTATGAAATGAGCTTTAGGAATGTGTGTCATGTGCGTTTATTAGGGCATCCTCTCAGCCTAAATCATTTTTCTTTGAGTCCCAGGAGAATGCTTAATGAATCAGTGTCTGAGATTTGCTTTAGTGACAAAACTGGGTAATAAAAAAATAAAAAAATGTGATTTTGGTTTTCTGCCGGTGGAGTTGAGACGTGGGTCGTCACTTTCTGATGCACACATTGCTTAAAGCAGCATAAAAGAGTTTTTTCCATGATATAATATCAGTTTTGAATTCATTTAAAGCAGGGGTCACCAATCCTGGTCCTCAAGGGCCGGTGTCCTGCATGCTTTAGAGTTTTCTCTGCTTTAACACACCTGATTCTAATTAATCAGCGTCATCAGCTTGTCATTGAGGTCTGCACAATTCTCTTAACGACACAGTCACTTTTATCACAGTGCAATGAAGCAGCGAAACATGTAAAACCTGCAGGACACCGGCCCTCGAGGACCACGATTGGTGACCCCTGATTTAAAGGAATATTTGATTACTTTTGGGAAGAGCCATCTAGTCTCTTATAGTCTCTCATCACTACTGTTGGCAAAAACCACCTAAAGTGACTCTGGACTTGTGTGTTTTATTTACCTTTACTCCACTTCTCTTTCTCAGGATCATAACATATTGTCTTTTTTCATCTTTCAGGGCATTTACAGTTGTTTCAAAGGAGTAGAGGAGCCTGGGCGTATGTCTGGTCTGGCCAAACCTGACCTGACCGCCAACTACGCTCAAGCAAATATGCTTAAGATGCTCCGCACGGCCAAGGACCTCGTCTCCACCGCCAACGTGGAGAGCTCCCTGGACAACGCCACCAAGACCATCGAGCAGCTGAGTCGTCACGGTGGGACCTTGCCTGTTCGTATCCCCCAAGTGGCCACGGAGGCCGTGCCAGGAGGCTTCGCCTACATCACAGAGAATCACTGCGCTCTCCCACAGCGCTCATTCACCCCACCTCTACCTGGGGTTGCGTCCCTTAAACACCAGAGGGGCGTAACCAGGCCGACGCCGCTGCGCTACACACTTCCAACCCGCTCGTCATCGTGTCTGTATGACAGACCTCTTCCTGTGTCCAGCCTGAGCAGTCCCCACCTGGCCGTGGGAGAGCCGCTCCTCCATCAGCATTCGCTCCCCTACCAGACTGCTGGAAGAGTCTATGTTGACGCTCATTCTCATTCACCGTTCATCCCCTACGCTGAGCTGCAGCTACCTGACATATACCAGTCTCATCTGGCCTCTTCCCCTCAAAACCATCAAGTCCAAGGGGGTTTCGCTCAGCGGAAAAGGAGGTCTAAGAGCTTTCAGTGTGATGACATGGATATAGAGAGGAGAAAATACGGGGAGCAGATAAAGAGAGACAAAAGTCCTATCAGTCTGACTGAGCTCAAAGTCAACCACCTGCAAGACAGCGATATCTCCGCTCCGAGTGTTGACAACATTTGCTCAGCGGAGAGGATGTGTCCTCGGTTGGATAACTACAGTTCTTGGCCCCCGGAGGACCTGGTCCTGAGAGGGAGGCGCCGGCACCGCCGTCCCTCTTTTCTCAAAGCAACTTGGGGTAGTGAGCAAATTCATCCGCTGGAGGAATCCCAGTCCTCTCTGTCCAGCCAGTCGCCTTCCACTCTGCCGGACTTGTTTCCATGCGTCGTCACTCCAACCGCGTCTGCCAAGGCTTACAACCCCGCCCATCTTCGAACCAACCTGTGCCTCCCCAGGAACCAGGCTTACCTCCACATCCGGGAGGACCAGAGGAAGCCCGTGGGGCGTAAGGGCCAGAGGCTGCGCTACTCCCAGTCCACCCACCTCCCCACCTACGGAGAAGCGGTGCGACACGGCACCGGGTTTGGGCGGGGGATGGTGCGCAGAGCCACCAGTTTACTCAGCCGGCAGTACGCACACTATCTGAACTCGTACCCTGGACTCCCCCTCTACCACGGCCCCCTGGACCTGCAGCAGCACGGCCCGGCCTCCAGCCCGGTGTGCACGCTGCTGGCCTGCAGCGGGGGGCCGTGTGGAGGCCAGCGGGCCGTCCTGTACCAGGACAGTGTGTACGGGGCTTACGGAGTCTACCCGGGCTCCCAGACTGGATCGGAGGCTCAGGCAGGACAAGGAGCGGGGGGGCCGCCCGTGGGGAGCCCCTGTGTGCTCCGGCCCTGGCGACGGGTGTCCAGTCTGGAATCTGAAGTCTAATTGGAAACCCCTAATGATCTCACACAATTGAACCTGCGGAGAAACAGAAGAGAAAACTCAAAAATAACCACTGTGGAAAGAATCTTTAGGGGCCAATTAATTTTCAAGGGGTTGAGTTATGATTTAAAATAACTGTTGGTTTTTATTGTGACTGTGTGGTAAGGAACAAAAATTTGGTTCTTCAAATTTTATTGACGCTATGGACCACTACACTAAGAGATGAGTGCACCGTCTCCAACTTATCCTTGAGAAAGCTGCGTGAAGCGGGATTTGGGTGGTTTAATTCACTTGCTGCTTTCCCATAAACAATGTTTGTGTTTTTGCAGTTAAATGTGCACTAAGATTTAAATCAGTCCATGGTATCAGCGCATGGTTAAATTATAACCAGAGTTGTCATGCTTTGTGCGTGTTGTGTATCTTCTGTTGTAGATGGTTGACATTCAGTCTTAGGTGTCGTCTAGTAGATGAACTGTTTACAGATGGGGGAATAAATAATAGAGAGATAAGGCGTTGTTTTTAAATACAGCCGACAGGAACATGCAGCTTTGGCAGCTGGATACAGTATCTGAGGACAACAGCGGTGCGTACGTGAAGAGTTTAACTCCAACTACAGCATTCAATATTAAAACGGTTTTATTCCAGAGACAGAAGAGCAACAGTTTTTTTTCGTTTTTTTTAATGAAATAATCATTTTGAAACGTCTGTTATTAAATTTCAGGCAACTTCTTTAGATATTTATAATGCTTTGGAGCTAAATCCTTCACATGTTCATTTAGCTGTGAGTCAGAGGAAGCAGCAACTTTACGAAAGCAGTCCATACGAACACTATCTGCAAAGTGATTGCAAGATTGGGACAACATTGACCAGCACTAGATGTCTTAAACCAGTGGTCCTCACTCCTGGTCCTCGAGAGCCGCTGTCCTGCATGTTTTTGATGTTTCCCTGCATCAACACACCTGATTCTCATTAGTGGTCATCACCAGTGACTACGTTTGCATGCAGTCAAAATTGGGGTTATTGCTAATATTCCGGTTACTGAAACATTGGGAATATTCCGTTTCCATGGTGATTAATCATTCAGGATATCTGGATCAAACCAGCGACGCACGGAGAACGTGATGACGCAATTCCCGTTATTTCTGCTTCTTCTTCCTGTATCCAAATTCAAAACAAATGCTGCTTCAACTTTTCTCTCACCTTCTTGTAAATCTTCTATCCCGGTATTTTCTACCGTCTACAAATGCAGAAATGTTCATATCCTTCATTACATTTATGAAGTGATTAGTCTCCTCCTGGTCTTGGTTTCTCCGTGTTTATAAGAACTTCCTGGACTCAAAAGACCAGGATTCCTTGTGAACAGAGCATGTGCAGAAAACAGATTCCTGTTCCGTTTGATGGGGATATTCTGTTTGGTGTTTACATGACCAAATATTCAGGTTTTAAAAGGAGTAACCATGGGGTTTTTAAAAACCTGAATATGAGCAGATTCGTGTTATTCATAGGGGTTATTGGTGTTTACATGGCCGTGCAAATTCGGGTTATTGCCAATATTCGGGTTTTAAAAGGGTTATTGATGCATGGAAACACAGTCAATCTTTCCTCCAGGTCTGCACAGTTCTGTTGGTGACACAGTCATCCGTATCAGGGTTTACTGGAGCAGGGAAACATCAAAAACATGCAGGACAGCGGCTCTGGAGGACCAGGAGGGAGGACAACTGTCTTAAACCGTGGACTTGATCTTTACTGGGTCTCATCGGAGGCCTCGGGTCAGCACAACAACTTACAGGGCCTCATGTTGAATAAATTCTGTATTCTAATGTTATATCAATATAGACTAACGTGCTATTTGAGGCTGGTTAGAGTCATATTCATGTATTCTACATATAATAGGAATTTATGGTCACTGTTTTTCTAAACACACCTCTGGCACATTTTTTGTTTTTTTGTTTCAAAAACGTATCGGTTTATTGAAACATTTGTAATTATTGTATTATTCCAGTTGGCGGATAAAAATTTTCATCACTTCCCTTTTTCCACTCTTTTATATTCCCTTATCATCCCTCTTTTTCCCCAACTCTGTTTTAATTATGAGATTTAAAAGAGGTAATTGAAAGCTATTCTAGTATCTATATTATGAGGCTCCCTCACCCTGTAATTAATCACTTAGACCAATTAAAGAACCTTTTTGAATGAAAACATGTGTGATTTTTCTTTTGTGTAGTTTTAAATGCATACCTTTGTAATAGGTAGATAAAACTATGTCATTTTGGCGCTTAAGCACCAGACAGGTTTGATTAAAGTTAACTCTCTGTTAGTGTGGTTAATTTGAACAGGTATATAAAGTGTAAAACAATCTTTGAAACAAAAACAACAACAAAAAGAACAACAGATAGCTTTGAAAGTTGCATTCATGAGCATGTTAATGTGATGCCAAGGGGAAAAGACATAAGCAATGGTCTTAGAGAAACAATTGTTATTGCACATTAAAGGAGCATGAGGCTCCTTTTAAGAAATGACACTCTCTAGCGCCACCCTTCACCATGACGGCCGTCCGGGGTACTGCAGCCAACAGTGAAGCCGACACGGGAGAACGGGGAGAACACACATGCAGCGTCATGTGACGTCACATCTGCAGCCCAGCGCAGGAAATTCCGGCCCGGAATTGCAGCACATTTTGCAGCAACAGCCTGTTCAAGGCAAAGGAGAGATACACTAGAGGGCTCATTGTTTTGGGTTTGGAACGCTTCATCTGACATTATTACTAGAAAACTTAAAACGTATACAAATTTTTTTCATAAATCCTGCCTCAATCCTGCCTCATGCTCCTTTAATCTGGAAAGTTTATGAAAACCATTTTCAAACTGGAGTTCAGTAGTTTCAAGGGGAGACAGATTATTGACATGTGAAAGGAAACTAATTAGAGTTGTTTGGGCATAATGTGTCTAGTGTCTAGTGAAAATCAAACATTTCAGTGGAATATGATACTTTGGTGCTGATTTGTGGCCACAGGACCCAGGTATCTTCAGTTACTGACTAGAGCATGAACTCCCCTGTGTACAAGAGTACTCTGGAGCAACATGTCAGGTCATCTATCTGTCAGCTAAAGCTCCGCTTGAAATTGTGTCAGATAACAGCATGAAGATCCGACGCACACCGGTGAATCTACGTGACTCAAAGGTTTGTGAATGGCCTGGTTAAAAACCAGAGCTCAGCCCGGTGGAGATGGTGGAGAGGGAGCTGGAGACAGCTGTGCACAAGCAAAACGTCAATGAACTGATGCAATGTTTTAAACAGGAATGGACTGAAATTCCTCAAACTCATGAGGTTACAGTACAGGACTGTCTCAGAAACTTAGAATATTGTGGTAAAGTCCTTTATTTCATGCAAAAATGTCATACATTCTGGATTCATTACAAATCAACTGAAATATTGCAAGCCTTTTATTATTTTAATATTGCTGATTATGGTTTACAGTTTAAGATTAAGATTCCCAGAATATTCTAATTTTTTGAGATAGGATATTTGAGTTTTCTTAAACTGTAAGCCAAAATGACCTCATTCTCCTGTCCTTCTTTCCTCCTGTCCTTCTTTCCTCCTGCTCTCTCCTTCCTTCCTTCCTTCCTTCCTTCCTTCCTTCCTTCCTTCCTCCGGCTCTCTCCTTCCTTCTTCCCTTCCTCTTTTCTCCCTTCCTTCCTTCCTTCCTTCCTTCCTTCCTTCCTTCCTTCCTTCCTTCCTTCCTTCCTTCCTTCCTTCCTTCCTTCCTTCCTTCCTTCCTTCCTTCCTTCCTCTTTTCTTCCTTCCTTCCTTCCTCCGGCTCTCACCTTCCTTCTTCCCTTCCTCTTTTCTCCCTTCCTCCCATCCTTCCTTCCTTCCTTCCTTCCTTCCTTCCTTCCTTCCTTCCTTCCTTCCTTCCTTCCTTCCTTCCTTCCTTCCTTCCTTCCTTCCTTCCTTCCTTCCTTCCTCCGGCTCTCACCTTCCTTCTTCCCTTCCTCTTTTCTCCCTTCCTCCCTTCCTTCCTTCCTTCCTTCCTTCCTTCCTTCCTTCCTTCCTTCCTTCCTTCCTTCCTTCCTTCCTTCCTTCCTTCCTTCCTTCCTTCCTTCCTTCCTTCCTTCCTTCCTTCCTTCCTCCTGTTCTCTCCTTCCTTCTTCCCTTCCTCTTTTCTCCCTTCTTTCCAGAAAATAAAGGACTTTATCACAATATTCTAATTTTCTGAGACAGTCCTGTATATGAGAATTTGATCTGTAAGCTACTGAATCTTGGGGGTCTTTGTTTTGCCACTATAGTTTTGTTTCTGGCCTCGTTTTGTTAAATACATAATAGGAACATGAATAAAAATGCAGAACTGATGTGAAACTGGGGGCTGGGCTGATCAGTGACTGGACCAATCAGAGAGACGTGTTGTCAGATTGGCACCAGACCTCCTTTGCATCCCTCGTAACAGGTACAAATTCAAGCATGGCTGCGCAAATAGCTCTTCACTAGTAGTTTCAAGGGGACTTTTAGGGTGAAAGTTATTCAAAAAGGAAGCTTCAAAGGCAAGAAAAAGCTTGAACTGAATACGAAGAAGCTGATCTGGTTGCTGATCAAAACGACCCGTCTATGATCGTGTCACATGGAGGTCAGTCATCTGTGAAACCTCCTGGTGGAATATCTCTCTGGTGTTTGGGTCACACGTCAGCCCAGCACCGAGGCTCTTCTTTCACCGTCAACTTTTAAAAATTGTGATAAGAGGTTGGTGTTTTTTCTTAAAGCCAAATTAGACAAATTTAGATAAGCGTCTTTAGCTCAAGGTGACCTGTTGCTACGGCAACCACACTCTCTTTCCCTGTGCTCTTGTCATGACGAGATAATACTCCATCCAGGTGATCAGATGAGTAATGTTTCAGAGTCCAAACATTGGGCGCTTTGATTTTTCCATTACTCTTTGCTTTGTAACTAGAGCATTGACCGGGCCGCAATATTGATTTAATTCTTTGCTCTGCTGCTCATATATTAGGGTATATTTTTAGAGTTCAAGGTAGTTTGACTTCTTTTTATTCGTGAGGATCAGAGACGGGGCTCAGTGGGTGTTAAAGATAATATAATTAAGGCATGTTTGTTAGTCATACATCATCCCGGGATTTAAACAGAAAAGGCAGTTTTTGATCTAGTTTTTCATAATAACACACCACCTTATAGATTTGTTAATGGGGTCTGGGATCCATATGAGAACCTGGTGTTTACAACAGATTGGCTCTATATCCAATCCTCACACCAATATGTCCGACATCTTGAAATAAAAACTATAAAGACCTACGGGAATGCAGCTGAAACACACCTAAATAACTTTTAAAGCAGCACTATGTAACTTTTCCAGCTTAATCTAATATTTCATCATCATCATTGTGATGGAACATCAACTTCCAACAGGTTTAATGAACCTCTGTCATGGTCTGAGGGGTCTGTATCGCCTTCACTGGTACTATGTAACTTTGAGGAGCATGGTAGGAACCCTGCCACACTAAAAACTACACATTTTTACGGCTTTGACTGCTTTACGGCATACGTCACTTCCCCCTCCTTCCCCATTCGTAGTGGAGACCAAAGCTGGGCGGGGCGTGGAGATCAGAGCTCAGCAGAAGCTGGTATCATGGCCCAAGCAGCGGAAAAACCCAAGAAAATACAAGTTTTATCGGAGGAGGTGAAAAAAGAAAGCGGGAGAGTAACAAGCTAAATGCCCGGACAAGAATAAACATTGGCCCGGCGTTCACTCGCTGGCGTGAGCTGAAAGACGAGGAGGGACGTTCAATACAATTGAATAGAATTACAGCACTAGAGGAAAGAATGCAAATAAAATGTATACTTTTCTAGTATTTTTCCTGAGAAGTGTAAAATTGTGCAGGGCTGATCTGCAAAATATAAGGAATGGGCATTCACTTATTCACAGGTTATAAAGTATTTTTTTATTTTGTCAGTAAGTATGTTGGACTAGCGTATGAGTTTGTAGTTCAGGCCACATTATCTCACTGAAACAGGACGGGGGGGGCGGGGGTGACTTCACTAATAAAACCAAGTTGAACTTAGTGATTTTCAACATCGTCATATCATATTGTTTAGCCAAAAATAGATACATTACCTCTTCACTATCCATCCTGCAAACGACCGCTGAAAACAGAAAAGTAGTTTTGAAAGTCCGTCCCGTCTTATTTCATTCAGTATCAAAACAAATGCAGCGACGGGGACAGGAGTTTTCCGGCAGTACGCGCTGGTGCTCATGGGAAATGTAGTTCTTTCTGGTAAAGCACTACCGCTTTTGTCCAAAGGAGCCGCCAAACTCAACAAAAGCTGAAAGTTACATTGTGCTGCTGTAAGTAACTGCTGTGGAGTCGAGCAGTCATTTCAACACAATCAGAGACACATCCAGCACTCTGAGCACCAACGCCGGGAACACAACGAAGCAACACGTCAATAACCTTTGGGTTTGAAGGTTAAACTACTTTTCGAGACTTCTCAAATTGACACTTGTTTGGTGTCACGTTCAGTTACCTTTGTGAGTCCTTGTTGAGTCTGTGTTGTAGCCTCCTCCTCCTTGATGCCCTCCGTCGCTCTTTGAGCAGGTGTCGTCTTCGTTAATGTGGCACATCGGCTGTTGTGGCAAGAAATGAGCGGGACGGGAGCCCAGAGTTAGTTTGGGAGGTTTTTGCCGACAGCAGGGCAGGAAACCGTGAGAGCAAGACATCACTTCCTAATAGAAATTAAATGATCCCTCCAATGAAATTGAAACTAATATTTAGATTTTTTTTTTTAAACAACAATTTTATCCTGTTTTAAATTTGATGTCAACTTTATCATTATTTTGTTTTAGCTTTAACCATTAGTTTTATTTTTTATTGCTTTAATTATTACTTTATTTTAACAGCTGTCAGGGTTTGACACTTCCCCCCAGTTTGTGACTTTCAGTTTCTGTCTTGCCCCGCCTGTGTCCCATCTGCCCTGATTGTGTCTGCACCTGTGTCTCGTCATGTCTCGTTATCCCCTCAGTATATCTTGTCTTGTCATTCCTTGGTTCCCTGTCGGTCCGTACTGGTTCTCCCTCCATGTCTCCTCGTCGTTTTTTCCCTGTTCCTGGTTTTTTTGATAATCCTGCTCTGCAGCGCTTTCTTTTTGCCTTTTTGTAATTAAACCCTTTTGTTGTGAACTCCTGGCTCCTGCTCTCCTGCTTTTGGGTCCTCAACAACCATACCATAACAGCTGGCTAATGGACTACAATTGACCTTTTGTTAGCATTCTGATTGGTCCCTGACTGACCAATCAGAAAAATAATTCTTCGTTGCAACATCCGGGTCAGAATGTCCGGTTGGACAAAACAAAACTCTCGTTCACATCATTACACGGTACCTGAAGTGTTCCTTTTTAGTTATATCTAGTTGCTGTTGATTTTCTTTGGTCCAATAATCAGAAATAAAGTGATGTAAAACCTTGTTTCTACATGGAAGTGGACGGGAGAGATGACAGTTTTATCCGACCTAGCAACAGGGGCGGGGCTTGACAAAGGGTCAATTGAAAACATTATTGATAATTCTTGCATATTGACGACAATGAATGTTCTGCTCATGGAAATACATTAGTGGGATCGATAGATGTGTCAAAGTTTATTTAGATTTTTAATGCAAAGCCTGATGCAAATGCTATCAGAACCCTTTAGCCGTAATGATGATCCCCGTCATTTCATCCCCTGAGTTCCTCACATTAATAACAAAACGGCGTAATTAGGATTCACTGGGTTCACTTCCAGCGCCCAGAGCCGGAGAGCCGGGCAGACTGTGGGTTATCTGAGTGTCTGTGTCGAGTGGCTGCGTCGCGGCTGATGAAGGAGCTGTCTCGCCAAGTGATGAAAGATGCGAGTCGTGCATATGAAAACATGAGCGGAGCACCTGGGACACGCTGCAGACGTCACGTACCAACCGCCATCATAACACCGCCGCTCACATACCACAAACAGGTACACACACCCATAATCCTTCCTTAGGCAGGGGGAGCAAATTGAGAAATGAAGAACAATTAGATGCTTTTACCAGCATGAATCTTTAATATTCATGCCAGGAGGATGTGGGAGTCTGTGAGGGCCCCCTTCAAGCTAAAACATTATTCATTTATTCACTTGTGCACCACACAGATGTGTGCCATTTCATAATTTTCCACCGGGGATATTTGACTCTTCGATCTGCTGTGTGCATCTTCTTGCTTTTGAAACTCTTTCTAAATAAGAACGACAAACAGAACACCGTGGCCCAGTTGGTTTGTGAGCATGCCGATGAAGCGCCGGCGGCGACCTTGGCAGGGTCATCGGCCGGAACGTCGGGAGTCACCGGAGGGCAGGAGCCCCGTCTCCTCACGCCTCCTGCCTGACATTAAATTGCTTCATATATCGTGCAACAGCTCCAGATGCTCCGAGTCACCTTGAGACAAAAGAGAAGCCCGCGTGCCCAGATAGGTGAGGGAAGGGAAAGCAAAATATATTTGGGACAACAGAGTAGGAAAAAAAAAAGAAAAGAGGTGGTTTCAGGTTGCAGAGGAGATAACACCTATAAAACAAATACAAACCCTATTTTCCTGTTACAGAAAAGAGCTTTAAGGAAAATTAATAGATCTGACTATTATAAACCAACAAATAATCTCTTTATTAAATATAATACTTTAAAATTCCATGATATAGCAGAGTAAAAAAAAAAAAAAAAAAACTGTTTTATTTGCCTTTAAAGCCCAGCAGAAACTGCTTCCAAACTGCATTCAGGATTTGTTCCAAATAAAAGAAACCGCTCTGACCTGAGGGGGAAACTCATGTTTGAGATGACGACAGTAAGAACTAATATTAAAAAGAGATGGACATCAATTAAGGCTAGAGAAATATGGAATAGTTGTGACAACGACCTAAAAAAATGTGCAGTTCTATCTACAAGTTTAAGGAAATGTTTAAAGAAAATACTGTAAATAAATATAAAACACTATAATTATAAAGTATATTATCAAAAACATTCTAGAATGTGAAACGTCAATCTTATATTTTGTCTTACTTATTTTTGTCTTCTTTATGTATTGTTTGTTTCCACAGAGTAATGCTAATGTCTCATATTTAAGCTGATCATAAGATAAAAAGGGTCCGCGCTATAAGCTACGGCTTCAGCTACACCTTTACGGCTAAAGAAATGTTTATTTTATCTTTTCATCTTGTTTTGTAAAAAAGTGTGTACAAGCCGAAATAAAGATTCATTCATTCATTCATTCATTCATTCATTCATTCATTCATTCATTCATTCATTCATTCATTCATTCACAAACAGCTGCACCTCCAGTCATCAGTCCGTCAAGCTCCTGAAGTTTGCGGACGACACCACCCTCATTGGACTCATCTCTGATGGTGATGAGTCCGCCTACAGGTGGGAGGTGGACCAGCTGGTGACCTGGTGCGGTCAGAACAATCTAGAGCTCAACGCTCTAAAGACAGTGGAGATGATAGTGGACTACCGGAGGAACGCAGCCCCACTGGCCCCCCTCACCCTGTGTGACTCCCCAGCAGACTCTGTGGAGTCTTACCGCTTCCTGGGGACCATCATATCCCAGGACCTCAAGTGGGAGCTGAACATCACCTCCCTTACCAAAAAAGCACAGCAGAGGATGTACTTCCTGCGGCAGCTGAAGAAATTCAACCTGCCAAAGACAATGATGGTGCAGTTTTACACGGCCATCATTGAGTCCATCCTCACCTCCTCCATCACCATCTGGTACGCTGCTGCCACTGTGAAAGACAGGAGCAGGCTGCAGCGTATCATCCGCTCTGCAGAGAAGGTGATTGGCTGCAATCTTCCATCTCTCCAGGACCTGCACGCCTCCAGGACCCTGAAGCGTGCAGGAAAGATTGCAGCAGATCCCTCCCACCCCGGACACAAACTGTTTCAGACTCTTCCCTCTGGCAGGAGGCTGCGGTCCATCAGGACCAAAACCTCACGCCACAAGAACAGTTTTTTCCCGTCTGCAGCCTTCCTCATCAACAAGGCCCCGGTCCCCCCTCCCCCCCCCCCCGACTACCACGGACTGCCCCCCCATCCCCATAACTTTTGCACAGACTCATATCCGGCACTTTACAAACCTCATTGTACATTTCTGTCTATACTTTTTACCTATCCTAAGTTGCTAAGTCACTTTTGTACAGACTCACCCGGCACTTTAAAACCTCATTTTGTACATTTCCGGTCTACATTTTATCTTACTGTCTATACTTTTTATTGTGTATACATTTCATTCTATTTTATTTTATTTTATCTCTTATATATTTGTTTTTATATTTGTATTGTGTTGCACCAATCCCCATAACAAATTCCTCGTGTGAAAACTTGGCAATAAACCCCTTTCTGATTCTGATTCTGATTCTGATTCATTCATTCATCGATTCATTCATTCATTCATTCATTCATTCATTCATTCATTCATTCATTCATAGCAAGCGAGGAGAAACAGGAGTTACAAGACTGAAGGAGGGAAAACAGACCAAATAAGAGTTAAAGAAAAGATATTAGGACAGTTGATATAAGAAGGGAGCGGGAAAGAGGAGAACAGAGAGTATTGATTCATTTCCCTGTGTGGCTGACAGAGAGAGGATTATAATTGTTGGGTGATCGATGATGAGACAGACCAAGAAAATATGTGGGAAAAAAACACCACAAAATACTCTATGTTCAAAATATCACACATCTTCATTTACAATCTGCAACAACTGTAATTTTGTAATGTTGGCCTCATTAAATTGAGATACACAAGTACAAAAAAACAACAATTTCAGTGATTTACTGGTGGCCGCTCTGATTTAGCTTCTGCACTCACATGAACTAAGAACAGCGCAGTGTCACGGCGGCCTGTGTGTGCCAGGACCTATTTTATTGTTCTGCAGTGTGTAATTAAACTCTGAACTTGGTACTCTGAGTACATGCATGTCAGAAGCAGCTCCCGCTTTTGAGACGACGTGATTGGATCTGCCAGCCAGCACAAATGTTAATTACTTCAGCAATCGTCAGGCTCACTTCCGACAATCACTCCCATCTCTTGGAATGGGTTTGAGTTTGAGCGTACAGGAAGGCCGGCGCCAGACTGAATCTCTTGTCTAAATTAGTTTCAAGAAAGAATGAATTCAGATGAGCAGAACAATGAGGGCTGAGCTCAGAGCTCGGTCGTGTTGGCCCCGTCTTTTCATGAAATCTCCATTTCACTCACCTAAACAGGTAAGGCTTTCATTAAAAAGTAAATAAACCATCACTTCATGGTGCAGAATCCAGAATATTGTATATTGTGACAGATTTTAAAAGACTGTGGATCTTTATTAAAATCCTCAGCCAACCCTCTAACTTTGGTATCGATGGTAACAAACACGTGCAGTTCCTCGACTGACCGCTAGAGGCAGTCAATCTCCACTGAGCCCCGGGCTGAAATGTCAAACTTTAGAACAGAAATAAACATACATTTATTTAGGAATTTTAGGGTGTTTTTTACTCACTTTTGTCTCTCCCACGACGTTATTCCTCTCTCCTACAGCGTCCATTATAGTTATAGGCAAATTGCCAATTGCCAATTATGCAAATTAGGCGATGACGTCATTTAGCGACTTCTAGCGACTTTTGGGACAGCCAATAGCTACTTTCCTTACTGAGGAGTTGGCAACACTGGCAGAGTGCATGCAGATCACTCAGTGCTCCCCAACAGAAGTTGGTTGTCTGAGCCTTAAAGTGGAACCAACAGTGAGTAACCTATAGTTGAGAACGTTTGTTTAGTTGTTTGTGGCACTGTGATTTAAGAATAGTGTTTGAGACGTTTGTTTTGACTACGAAAAACGTGCTAACGATGCTAATGCTAACCGCGAGGCTAACCGCTAGCATTAGGCTAGTTAAGCTACTGTGGCTAATTCAGTTCTTTGTGAAGCCTCATTTGTGTGTTATTGCAGTTTACTGTGCTTATGTTCTGCTATGTTACTGTAGAAGCATACAAAAAGGATGCTGACTTTATTTAATAGAGTATTTTATTTACTTGATTTATAACCTGGAAAGGAAGAAGAATTGTGTTGTTGCATACATTTAATTGTATTTGTAACATTGTGTTTATTTTATTGTGTCGCAGTTTTACAAAATATTGACTGAGAAGATTCAGTAAAGCGACTTGAGTCAAATCTACTGGGTCTCTCAAATTTGTTTGCTATCTGTCAGCCAGGACAGAATAAAAGCAATAATTTATTTATAGGCTAATGAGGTGTTGGGGTTTTGATTGACAGTCGTTTCAACCAATGGCTAGCTATTATCAGTTCCTCATCCGTAATTGTCATGATACCAAGTTCACCGAAGCAGTCGGCAGCTTTTATCAACCAACCAACAAATCCACTTAGGAAACTGAATAGTCTACTTTAAACGTCTGCCGTCAGCTATTTCAGCTGGAATCGGCTGAAGAAGCTGCTAGCCAGAGCTAACTTTGATTGGCATTTCAATTCAATTCAATTTTATTTGTATAGCGTCTAATGCAACAGATGTTGTCTCTAGACGCTTTCCAGAGATCCAGAACATGATCAAAAACCCCCGAGCAATTATTACATAAACAATGGCAGGTAAAAACTCCCATAGTGGGAGAAAAACCTTAAGCCAAACAGTGGCAAGGAAAACTCCCCTTTAGGAGGGAAGAAACCTTGAGCAGGACCTGGACCATAAGGGGGGACCCTCCTGCTGGAGGTCAGACTGGGGGGTCGGGGACATCAACAGCACAGCAGGCAGGTGGAAGCAGCAGCGGGATGACCAGGGGAGATGCATACTATGGGTGTTCCTGTCGGCTTCCTGGGCAACACGGCTGTGTGCAGTACGAAGAAAAAGAGGCTTCACAAACCGCTCTTCAGAAACCCGAGGGTCCAGCTCCTCCCAATAATACAGTCCAATGCCCCGTTTACATGGGATTGAATTATCTGTGGTGTTTGGTAATAATCACAGAGGACATGACAGAGTGCGTCATGTCTGTGATTGCAAAGCAAAATTCGACTGATAATTACTGAATATAATCCTGTCCGAATGCACGTGTCAGTAGATCGGTGATGTGCGGGCTGGAGTCTTTGAAAAACTCTTCTTTTCTGCCTTTGTCCTGGTGTAATTTTGGCGACTGCGGTCCATAGTGACATATTGTATGGCATCACATTTAGATAATAAAAAAAATGAAGAGAAACATAAAGAGAAGAAGAAAAAAGGTTATTGTAGCACGGCGAGTGCTACGGGGCCCGACCGACAGGATAGAGAGGACACGGAGTGTTGTGCAGAACCCTTTTATTCACTCACACACGTGCACCAGCTTCAGCAGCCTCTCCAACATCAACAGCAGCTTCAGTCTCCCACAACCCCTTGCTGCTGTCCAGCACCGCCTTATCAAGGCTGGCAGGGTGGAGAGGTTGACGGGCCACACCTGAGTCCCGTCAGCCTGAGTGGCTGCACCTCCTCCACCCTGCCACAATTATGATTTATAGTGCAAAGGCATAATAAAGAAACATTAGACTTAAACTAGAACTACTGCATAGTACTTAAATTAACATTGTTTAAATTTAAATTCCGAATGGTTGAAAATATAGTACAATAGTGAAAAATAGTGAATGTAGTGAAATATAGTGTCATTATCTATCCAGATGAGCAGAACAACGAGATGAGACTCGTGAGGCTTCATCGTGCACCAAGAGACGTTATCTGTCATCACGCTCAAAGCCTCTCTGACAGCTCAAAAACTTTAGGCTTCAACGAACTCTGCCCTTACGCTTACTGTTACCATGGCAACTTAAAACCTTCTTGAATATCTGATCAGATGCTTTTAAGCCAATATTCAAGTTAAATAAAAGATAATTGTTCAATAAAAGGCGAGGCCTCAACGGCACTTCTGGGATCAATGTCTGTAAATGTCTTGTCCAACGTGAACGGGCTGAACTGAATACAGATGTTGGCTGTAATTTTAGAGTTTTGCAGGTCCACGGGTCATTTTATTCCAGTGTGAGAAGTACGTAAGCCAATGAAACCTCATATCATTTTAAGGTGAAATATTTACACTGTAGCGCCTTATGATGTGTTAACATAAACGTAAACTACGGCTTGTCTGGCTATGTGAGACATAATAACAGACTGTGGAAAACAACGGACGAAGCATCGAGCAGGTGAAAGAGGGTGTTGAAGCTTCTCAGGCGGAACCATCAGGAACCTGCCCGCTGTGTATCAATCAAACAAAGTTGTGGCTGTCAGATCCTTCCCCTCTTTGTCCTCATCGCAGATGTCACCAGTACTCAAGATGTAAAAAAAGAATCAGGGGGGATGGTGGATTTTATCATATGGGGACAGATAATTTGTGCTGATTACAAATAATATAATATATTACAAATAATAGCAGTGACCAAAACAGCTGCAGAAATACTGCAGGAATGACATAGCAGCAGTTAAATGCAGCCTTCTGTAAGCTTTAAATATCCACTGGGCTTACATCAAATACATCAAAACACAACAATAAAAAACACTTTTCTGAACTTATCAATATGACTCTGTCCTTCACAGGATAAGTACAATGGATCACTGCAAAAACTCACAATCTTAACAAGAATATTTGTCTTATTTCTAGTTAAAATGTCTCATTTTAGTAAAACAATCTCATTACACTTAAAACAAGACTCATCACTGAAAAAAACAAAGATTTTCACCTGTTTCAAGTAGATTTTCACTTAAAATAAGTAGAAAAATCTGCCAGTGGAACAAGACTTTTTCGCTTGTAATAAGAAAATAAATCTTGTCCCACTGGCAGATTTTCCTACTTATTTCAAGTGAAAATGTACTTGAAACAGGTGAAAATTGTCAAATAAGTTATTTTTCTGGTGTTATTTTTCTGGTGATGACTCTAAATGTTGAAATAGCAGTAAAACCACATTCATTGATGAAATGACATAAGGGATGGAAAGGAGGGATGGCAGTTTTACTGGGGGGATGATTTGGACCGTTTTTATTTCAGGGGGGGATGATTTGGACCGTTTTTATTTCAGGGGGGGATGATTTGGACCGTTTTTATTTCAGGGGGGATGCCATCCCCCCTCATCCCCCCTCATCCCCCCTCAACTCCAGTACTGGATGTCACTGACCAAACAACATCCAAATGGAGGACTGTTGGAGCTGAAAGGAGAACCACCGCAGCTCCTGGCGAGTTCCAGCGACACCCGCAGTTTCCCGGTCAGAGCCGCAACGATCCGGAAATCGGTTGGTTCCTCCAGGTGAACGGTGAAAGAGCAAGGTCACTACTAAACAAGCTGCCAAAACTGGAATATCTTTGAAAGGTGGCTGGGGAAGCCCTCGGGGACGTGGCGTGACGCTGTTATCTGACGGCAGAATCACAGCTCCTGCACATCAAAAGCAGCCAGATAACGTGGTTTGGGCATCTGGTCAGGACGCCAGCTGGAGGCTTCCAGGTTTGGTTTTTTGGAACGGCTTCAGGGCGGATCGCTCAGCTGGAGCGGGACAGCGTCGCTAAATCCCAGATAAATAGGAGAAAATGGACAAAAGTTCACTGAGACACAAACAGAGTCACATCTAGCGTGTGCGAAACTGTTGGCGTCATGATGACGGTGCAACGAATATACAGGACTGTCTCAGAAAATTACAATATTGTGATTTTCTGTAATGCAATTACAAAAACACAAATGTGATACATTCTGGATTCATTACAAATCAACTGAAATATTGCAAGCCTTTTATTATTTTAATATTGCTGATCATGGCTTACAGCTTAAGAAAACTCAAATATCCTATCTCAAAAAATTAGAATATTCTGGGAATCTTAATCTTAAACTGTAAGCCTTAATCAGCAATATTAAAATAATAAAAGGCTTGCAATATTTCAGTTGATTTGTAATGAATCCAGAATGTATGACATTTTTGTTTTTTTAATTGCCATCCATCCATCCATCCATCCATCCATCCATCATCTATACCCGCTTTATCCTCTGCAGGGTCACGGGGGTCTGCTGGAGCCTATCCCAGCTCATTTCAGGTTTTTTTAATTGCATTACAGAAAATAAAGAACTTTATCACAATATTCTAATTTTCTGTCCTGTAATCAAGTTATATCCTGTAAACACACATTTCCAACCCAGCAGCACACACACATCTGCAGAGGCCTTCCTGCTTCCACAACCCACAAAAGAAAAACCTTTTTTGTTACAAAATCAGCTTCAGTTGTGCCATAGCTTGATGCACACGTAGGACGTCATAGCAACCGTTGCCCAAACCTAAAAGGAAAACCTTGTCATTTGGAAAAAATGCACTTTACTGGATTACAGAATTAGATTACACTGATATCACTCCCATGTCCATTTATTAACGTGTCTTTCCTCTCCAACCATCCCTACAAGTACTCCAGGAGTAAGATACACTCATACACTCATGTGTCGTCTTTTTGAGACGACAGATGAGCGGCATGTAAACCGGGTTTTAAGGAGGGGTGAAATACTACGGGAACTTTGTTGAGCGCTTGAGCAGCCAGATGTTATTTTTACTTTTAAATCACTTTAAAGCTGTCACCAGTGTCTTTTAGACCACGGTCTCTGGTCCTAATGCACATCTGGGCGGTATTCACACAGTTTACATAATTTCAGCAGGAACAACAGAGACACAGGAAATATTTTATTGTTCAGTCCCTGAAGAACAAAAAAGCCCTTTGAAAGATCCTTATTTCTGCATGAACAGACGTTGCGGGTGAGCAGCTGAAAGCCGTAGCCGTTATTAGCAGGTGTTACACCGCTGACGTCGTGTGAACAACGTTATAGAGCGCACAATGTCACCTCTCCCCTTGTCCTTCTGCGGCGGCGGCTCCTGGGGTGTTCTGGCAACAATCACTTCAGCAAATTAACAAAACCCCACGATGAGCTGCCGACTGTCCAAGCAAGGAAACCGGCCACAAATCCTATAATATGCAAGACATGAACCACACACACACACACACACACACACACACACACACACACACACACACACACACACACACACACACACTGCTGGCAATAAAAGCCCACACCGTAGCCCTCTAATTAACCAGTCCCACCCTCCTGATTAGTAGCCAAGAGCAGCCTCAATATCAGCTTCATCTTCATACTTCTCAGTCTTTTCTCTCATGAAAATAAGAACCTGCACTGTCCTGAAGGACGAGAGCTTAATGAGAGGAAAGAAAATAAACTGGCCAGGATATTATTAAAGGAAAGATATTATGCCCTTTTTTCACAAGTTGACTCAATGTCCTGAAGTATTAAAGACGTCCATGACGTGCTTTGGTCATTTAAAGGAGCTTGAGGGCGGATTGTGGCAAGATTTATGAAAAAAATCCGTATACATTTTAAGTTTTCTAGTAATAATGCCAGATGAAGCGTTCCAAACCCAAAAGAATGAGCCCTCTAGTGTATCTCTCCGTTGCCTTGAACAGGCTGTGTGCTGCAAAATGTGCTGCAATTCGGTCCCGAATTTCCCGCGCTGGGCTGCGGATGTGACGTCACATGACGCTGCATACACGTTCTCCCCGTTCTCCCGTGCCGGCTTCACTGTTGGCTGCAGTACCCCCGACGGCCGTCGTGGTGAAGGGTGGCGCTAGAGAGTCTCATTTCTTAAAAGGAGCCTCAAGCTCCTTTAAAGTGTGTCTTTACAGCTCTATCATTACAGCTTGATTTTGCCAAGGCGCTCCAGCGTGTGGCCATTGACGGAGTTCACTAGTGTTTACTTTTTATTTTTGGTCTCCATAGCTAGATTTCACTCTATGACCATTGAACGAGGGCTGACTTTTTATCTACCTTTATTATACTTTATTTTGAAATTGATCAAACTTCTCTGTATCGCCTGCAAACTTGTACAAAATGCTGCTGCTGGCCTGTGGAGACGTGGACACGTCCCACCGGTCCTGAACTCCCTCCACTGGCTCCAAGTACAGCTCAGGGTCCATTTGGATCCCTTGTTGTTTGTTACCAAATACAGGTTCAGGTTCTGTGAGTATCTGTTGGGGGTTCCCTCGAGGTGGCAGGTCTCAAACTCTGTAACGGTCTTCCCCCTGAGCCACGAGCCGTCTCTGACCTGCAACTATTCACATTGGCTTTTGGCACAGAAGAGAAGCACGTTGGTCAACTTAGTTTGTTAAAATGTGCTTCATCAATAAAGGTTGATTTGATACCTCATCAGGTAAAATGATATTTAGTTAAGCTTTCTCATTTTTGAGTGACAGCTGCATTGAGCCCCTTCTTCTTTGCTCTGTGCCTTTTTAAAGTTGGTGCTGCAGCTTTTCCCCTCCCACTTCTGTGATGCAGCAGCTGGAGCATGATGGGAAGTTTGGTCGAAGTAAATTAGGAAGCTCGATAATCCTGCTCTGACCTGGTTCTGTGATGTCAGAACACCTTGCAAATCTGTATTTCTCACTAAATTACATGATTCCAGACCTTTAACCTAAAACAGCCTGTCAGGGTTGTTTTAAGTCAGACTTTTCCAAGTTGGTATTTACGTACGTCAGACACTCAAACGTAACCCCTCAAGTGCAGATAATTAATTTTACCACTTGTTCCCTCTAATATAAAGTTGTTGCTTTTTAAAATGCTATTTCTTTGAAATACATTTAAAAAAATCTTCGCCCCAGAAAGTCTTTTTTCTGTCCTTAAGATGGTTTTGGTAACACTTTACACCTTTTTTCTCATTCAGTAAATCTAAAATCCACAATCACCCTCATCTAGTCTGGGTCACACACCTCCACCAGAACCAATGAAACAAGTCTGCTTGTAAGTGGAAACACCAGTGCTTACTTTCTGTCAATATCAACAACTTAAAAAAGTAACGTATAATATCAACCTTACATGATGCTAATGTCACCTAAACCATGTTTTCAGCTCTCTGACGTTTGGCAGCTTATACGGTAATGACCGAGTCTGTCCGAGCTGTCGAAGGGACAGGAGTTCAGACTTGTACCCAGTTATTTCATGCTTCTGCTTTTCCTGATTAAAAATAGCACTTGGTGTTAGCAGCCAAAAAGACGTGTTTTATTTCCTGTAGAGAAGAAGGTCAGACCCAATCACCCAAGATGTATCTGGGTTTGCATTTAAGTGCCAGGTCAGTCAGCGATGGCCAGTTGTGATCGCATCTCTTAGCACACATTTGGAATTATAGGTCTGACTGGGGGGTGTTATTGTGACATTCCGGTTTTTATAATTACTATATCATTTTTTTCTGTTGAACTGTAATAATTTTAATTCACAGAACCGTAATCTGGGAAAGTCTAATTGGAAATCTGGCATGAGTCCTTTTATTTGCATTCAGCACCTCACTTATAGTCTCTTCTAGGTACCATTTTAGAACCGGACTCGGTTCGGTTTATGCATCAAACAGCTCGGTTTAGGAAAATATCTTATTTCGGCCAAAAATGTACCTATTGCCAAAGCTTACCCATGGAAAAATGTGAAAAAATATTTCCCCCTGCATTATGGTCTGAGGCTCACAGGTTCTGGTACATGATCTGGAGGATGCTAGACCAGAGTATTTCAGTTTATGCACTATAGCTGACTGAGATGTGTTTAACGTTTACACACAAAGACATCTTGCCAGAGTTGAGCATCATTAGCATTCATTTGGCGTCATCCTCCTAAATACGGCCTTAGATTGTTTCTGAGATGGACGATGTCATCTGCTGTTAGATGTGAAGCAAATGCAGATGTGGTTTAATGAATATTACTGATGGCTGCTTGTTGTTGCCTTCAAAACAGCTCTGGCTCCAAGAATCATTATGTTGTTATTAGCTAGAGTCAGTCAATCAGTGTGCTGCTGCTTCTAAAAATACTTCAATTATTTAATAGATACTTGTCCTCAAAAGTGTGACATTCATGTCAATCAGCTCTGAAGTGTCACTCTTCAGCTTCACCATTTGGTCAAATACGGTTACTTCTCACTTCAAAACTCAAGCTGACAAACCAACATGTGGCCTTAACTGCACCACACATACAGTATCTAATAGTTTATAAGCTGAATATATTAATTTGAAAAGTGCTTGTGACGAAGCGTCACTGATGCACATCCACTTTGCAGGAGATGAGACGTGGCAGGCAGCACATCTATACACACACACACACACACACACACATGGTAACTGAAACTCACTCATTCTCACCCATTTCCGTTCGCAGGGCTGCCAAATTTCAGAATACAAGAGTGAGACTTTAGTGCCCTGACAGTTGGCGGCGGAAAAAAATTGGCCTTTTTAACATCAATTTGGCCTTTTTTAACATTGATTTATACCTGAAGACTGATGTCCTCATGTTCATGCCAACTGCTCTCACTTCACTCTGGCCTCCTAATCCTAGTCTTAATTAATTAATTGATTTAATTCAATGAATCAAGAATGGTTTAAATTGCGTGACTGTCACTGTCACTTTGCAAAGCTCTTCCCCAGCGAAAGATGCGCTTCATGACCGAGTTTGTCCTGGTACGGAAATGGACCGGGAAACGGGACGCTGAGTCCATCACGTTTAGATACACGTCAACATCCTGCCATGCAGCTACATATGCTTATGTTTTCATAAGCATATGTAGCTGCATTATCTTTATACAGCTTAAGAAAACTCAAATATCCTATCTAAAAAAATTTGAATATTCTGGGAATCTTAATCTTAAACTGTAAACCATAATCAGCAATATTAAAATAATAAAAGGCTTCCAATATTTCAGTTGGTTTGTAATAAATCCAGAATGTATGACATTTTTGTTTTTTTAAATTGCATTACCGAAAATAAAGAACTTTATCACAATATTCTAATTTTCTGAGACAGTCCTGTATATTGACATGATGAAGTGTAAAACTTATGGATAAAATACTGGTGAATTGTTAATTGAAACGCCCAGCAAGAGGGGCTTAAGGGTCTGAGAGGGGACCTGGCCTGTCTGGCAGCCTGATTTAGGGGGAGGGGTAAGCAGCAGCACTCGCGCACATATAAACATTTATGGTATGTCACATCCGAGTTATTGGAGGAGCTCATTTGTGATCGCTTGAGTTTTTTTTTTTTTTTTACATTACTAGTAGTTTGTTGTTGTTGTTTTCACGCTCTACCTTGCTTTATGTAGGGCTGGCAATAAAGGCACAACCACCACAGTCTTGTGGCTAAGCCTGTTTGTTGCTTCCGGGTCTGACAAGAACCCTGTGACGGTGCTTCACCGTTTATCGGCTCCTCACAGGCTTGAGTCAAGACAACTGGACAGTTTCTGGGACTATGGAGGAGTACCTGATTGCCACCTGATTTGTGCGACTTGAAGCAGGTAAACAAGTTTTAGTGAACAAATGGACTGTAATGACCTGCAGGAATGATGGCAGGGTCAGTGATTTGGATATGACTCCCCGACCCCCCAGTCTGGCCCTCGGCAGGAGGGTCCCCCCTTATGATCCAGGTCCTGGTCCAGGTTTCTTCCCTCCTAAAGGGGAGTTTTTCTTGCCACTGTTTGGCTTAAGGCTTTTCTCCCACTATGGGAGTTTTTACCTGCCATTGTTTATGTAATAATTGCTCGGGGGTTCATGTTTATGTTTATGTTCATGTTCTGGGTCTCAGGAAAGCGTCTAGAGACAACATCTGTTGTATTAGACGCTAATGACTTCACCAACATATAAACTTGATACTCCCCAGCCGTTAGTTTGAACTGAAAAAGCAATCTTTTTATGAACCACGTTAAGGAAATCCATCAGGAGTACCATAACCTGGATGGTCTACAGCAGGGGTCACCAATCCTGGTCCTCGAGGGCCGGTGTCCTGCATGTTTTAGAGTTTTCTCTGCTTTAACACACCTGATTCTAATTAATCATCGTCATCAGCTTGTCATTGAGGTCTGCACAATTCTCTTAATGACACTGTCACTTTTATCACGGTGCAATGAAGCAGCGAAACATGTAAAACATGCAGGACACCGGCCCTTGAGGACCACGATTGGTGACCCCTGCTCAACACCATCCTTTTTCCATCTATTCGAGCCACAGCAGGTAGCATAGTTTTTTGATTTCATTATTTGATTTTTGTTTTTGACAGCTTTTTTCACCAAATTAAAATGCTATTTCAGTACCGGGGTAATTTCTTCCATATTTAACCAGACACCTTTATTGTGTTAAGTTTGCGCACTCAGAAACTGCTAATCCAAGGGCTAGGACATTTTGGTAACAATAAACATGTCAGTGGTTGACATTTCCCCCAGTTTGTGTTTCTGTTTTGCCCCACCTGTCTTCCATCTGCCCTGATTGTCTGCACCTGTGTCTGATTACCCACTTGTGTATATCCCCAGATGATCTGGAATCCCCGGATGAGCTGGAATCCCCCTTCTGGGGAACACGCCTGGCTCGGGGTGGGCCCCGGAGCATTCAGGCTCTGGAGCGACGCCGACAACGACGTCGGCGCCAGCCCCAGCTAGCCGCTGTTCCGGCAGTGGTCTTGGGCGCATCGTAGGCGGTGATGGTCCCGGACGCATCAGCCCCTGCTCCGGTGATGGTCCCAGACCCCCCGCAGCAGCACCACGAACCCGGGTTCCCCCGCAGTCAGCGCCGAGGATCCGGGTTCCCCCGCAGCCAGCGCCCCGGACCCGGGTTCCCCCGCAGCCAGCGCCACAGACCCGCGTTCCCCCGCAGCCAGCGCCACGGACCCGGGTTCCCCCGCACCCAGCTCCACGGACCCGGGTTCCCCCGCAGCCAGCTCCACGGACCCGGGTTCCCCCGCAGCCAGCGCCCCGGACCCGGGTTCCCCCGCAGCCAGCGCCACGGACCCGGGTTCCCCCGCAGCCAGCGCCCCGGACCCGGGTTCCCCCGCAGCCAGCGCCACGGACCTGGGTCCCCCCGCAGCCAGCTCCACGGACCCGGGTTCCCCCGCAGCCAGCTCCACGGACCCGGGTTCCCCCTCAGCCAGCTCCACGGACCCGGGTTCCCCCTCAGCCGGCTCCTCGTATCCTGAGTTCCCCGCCAAGTCAAAGTTCCCCGTCAAGTCGTCCAAGTTCCCCGCCAAGTCGTCCAAGTTCCCCGCCAAGTCGTCCAAGTTCCCCGCCAAGTCGTCCAAGTTCCCCGCCAAGTCGTCCAGGTTCCCCGCCAAGTCGTCCAAGCCCCCCGCCAAGTCGTCCAGGCCCCCCGCCAAGTCGTCCAGGTTCCCCGCAAAGTCGTCCAGGTTCCCCGCCAAGTCGTCCAGGCCCCCCACCAAGTCGTCCAGGTTCCCCGCCAAGTCGTCCAGATTCCCCGCCAAGACGTCCAAGCCCCCCACCAAGTCGTCCAGGCCCCCCGCCAAGTCTTCCAGGCCCCACGCCAAGTCTTCCAGGCCCCACGCCAAGTCGTCCAGGCCCCACGCCAAGGCCCAAGCCTAGGCCTCGTGGACGACCCCCCGAGCTGTCTCGCCGGTCTGCCCGGCCTCGTGGGCGACCCCCGGAACTGTCTCGCCGGTCTGCCCGGTCCCGAGGACGGCCTCCGGAACTTTGGCCGTGTGTTGGCCTGGGCCCTCCTCCAGGTCCCTCCATCCGCCTTGGGTGATCTGTCCATAGGGGATATCTGGGATCTGTCTCTTGAGGGGGGGGTTATGTAAGTGGTTGACAATTCCCCCAGTTTGTGTTTCTGTTTTGCCCCGCCTGTCTTCCATCTGCCCTGATTGTTCACACCTGTGTCTCGTTACCCCCTTGTGTATATCTGGTCTTGTCTTTCCCTTGCTCCTTGTGGTTCCGTCCTGTTTCTTTCCTCCATGTGTCCTGCCAAGTTTTTGCTCTAGTTTTTTGATCCCTGTTTCTGTGTTTTTGATCCTGCTAAGCAGCGCTTTGGTTTTTGGTTTCCTTAAAATAAACCCTGTTTTTTGGAACTCCTGCCTCTCGCTCTCCTGCATCTGGGTCCTCACCACACCAGCTTGACAAAACATAATGATAGCACTTTTTTACAAAGATGTAAAGGAGCAGGAAAAATAAAAGGACACATGATTCATGCTGATATGAGTGGAGTCTATTTCAGTTTTGCACCCCTGAGGAACTCAGTGAAGATGCTGCAACTATCAGAAATGTTCAGAGTGATTCCAGCTCAGCAGGTGCACGGACACAAGGACCTTCATGGGGATTCACTCACAAGTCAAGAGTCAGTACTTTAATACAGTCTCAATATGCATCTTTAAATTGTTTTTAAGTACAAATAAAAAAAAAAAACAGCAGGAAAAACGTAGTCACTGCTTTGCAACTAAAATGAAGACTTTATCTTGCTGGGCTGACTGTATTCCCCAAAATGTGGGTAAAGCTTTCATATTCAGGTTTTACTTTGATTTCCTGCAAACTGACATGCTGCGTGACATGCATTGTCATATTGGCACAAATCACTGCATATATCAAACTCTGCCATACATGCAAAGTAGAGATGTAGTGTCTGATGTCACAGACGTGGAACTCATGACCTTCCACTTACAATACCCCCTTTCAGCTTCTCTGATGTTTTGATTTTTCATAAAAACCTTGAATGTGTCAAGCTGCTCTGCAGAGATGATGGATATCTGACACTTTAGCATGTTGAAGCATCATGCAGAAGACCCACGTGGACCTCTGGGACACAAATAGCATGCCAGCAGAAACTCAGACGGGTAATATCCAAATTCCACCCGAGCTGCCACCGAGGAAGAGGAGGGGTAACCATGGACAGGAAGTCAGTCCATCGCAGAGCCTTACAGAGACAAGTGAGACAAACCTATTGAATGAAGCTCAAAGTCCACGACAGAATGATCAGAAAGATGAGATGTGATTCAGGTAAATTTTAAGTGTGTAGCGCCAATTCACACACACAAAAAACGAAACATAATTTCAAAGAATGTTAGACAGAAAGCAAACAAGATCATTTATATTTCAATTAATTCCAGTTTGGTTTAAATTAAACATTCATCTAATACCAGGTTGTGGCAGAGTGGAGGAGCTGCAGCCACACAGGCTGACGGGACACAGGTCGAACCGTGCTACACTGGCGCCAAACGTGGGGCCCGACGGGATGGAGAAGGGAGGCACGGAGCGGGCCCTGGAGGCGCTGGCCCGAGCAATGGCAGACCTGGCAGACCTGGCAGCCCTGCTTCAGGGCCAGGGTGAGCGGACCAGCGGCCGGAGCAGTGCTGCGTCGGGGAGGGGGAGGTCCTGGACGCACCCCGGCCACGGCCGCGGATGCCGTCTGGCCCGAGGCCACCATGGGCCCGGTCCCGAGAGCGGGCCTCTCGGCGATCGGCCCGTCGCCGGGGGCGACCTCCCGACCGGTCCCGCTGGTTGGCCCGAGGGCGACTTCCCGACCGGTCCCGGCAGCCGGCCGAACCGGGAAGGCCCGGAGGCGCAGACTGCCGTTCCGGGCTTCCTCTCCCACTCCGAGGGGAGGCAGGGGGGGAGTCGGCTCGGCCGGATGGACCCCGGCCTGCGGTTGGCAATGGGGGTGTGTGGCAGGGTGGCGGAGCAGCAATCACACAGGTGATGGGTCACAGGTGTGTCCCATCAACCTCTCCACCCTGCCTGCCTTGATAAGACAGGGCTGCACAGCTGCTGGAGGAGGAGTCTGCTGTGAAGGAGCTGTTGGAGAGGCTGCTGCTGGAGCTGAAGCACGTGTGTTGGTGTCTTGGAGAATAAAAAGGGTTGTGCACTGAAACTCCGTGTCCTCTCTGTCCTGTCGGTCGGGCCCCCGTAGCACTTGCCCTGCTACACAGGTCATTAAAAAATAATAAAACTGTTTAGTGAATTAAGCCGATTGCGTCTAATCTTAACGTTGGTGCAATCCCTCATCCTGAGCATGCACGAGGTGACAGTGGAGAAGAAAACTGCAGACGGCCAGGAGGAAACGTCTATCAGAACCAGACTCGGGGAGGATGGCCTGCATCCGCGGCCCGATTTTACCGTCTAAGAGGACAGGAAAGAGACAGGAAGACAGAAATGTCTCAGGTAAATGGAAGTACCTGTTAAACTGATCAAAAACAAACTACTACTAAGAATAAAAAAGCATACAACCAACAAAACCACAACTCATGAGAGATGTGCATAGATACAAGCGTTTTAAACCGTTTGAATAAAGTTGTGTGTTCAGATACGCTCCACCTGTAATACACAAGTATCAACTTTTCTCAACAAAGGCTAACAAACGTTCAGCTGTAAGGAAGGCTCTAAGCAAATAAACAACACTTAATGACATGATTTAACTGTTTCTTTTAAACAGGTCATTACAGTAGTAAAAGCAGTAGTTTTTTTTTTTTTTAAATCCAAACTGGAAAATCAGTAACTCCCTAATTTGATGAGCAACACATCGCTGCGTCAACCTGGACCGGCTGGCAACATTAAAGCTGTAAATACCAGCCAATTGTATGTAAAAGGTGTTAAAAAAGTTGTGGGAGACCATGTCAGTGATTTAATCCTGTGGTAAAGATATTGATGCCTAAAAACACAACCAAACTATCTCCAATAAACTTCAGTCAATTGTGACTCGCAGCAAAGCAGCAAAGTGGCAAAGTAGTAATCTTGTGTCTTCAGTCTGTCTGACCTGGTCAGACTTTAATACTTCTCCCTTCAGACTCTAACACTGGGAGAGCTAAATCGCAGGCTGGCAGCAGTTTTTGAACTCATTGCAAGATGGAAAAGACCTTGGAGAAGTTGGAAGCTCGGCTTGGCGGGAATTGACCACAAATTAATCTGTTTGGAGTCGCCACTGAGATGAACCAGAGACTTAAGGCAGATGGAAAAGCCATCTGCTGCGGTGTTCTGCTGACACCGCAGCAGAACCTCCGGTCCTGACACCGCAGCAGAACCTCCGGTCCTAACACCGCAGCAGAACCGTGGTCTGTGTATCCCTGTCACCCGCCCACGTCAAGCTTACCGAAGCTTTTCCAACGCAGCAGGCCCAGTATTTGGGCCTCTGCCGGTAAGTTTTGATACAACTTTTAACTTCTACCGTGTGTACACCGCAACTGTCTGAGTCTTCTCTCCGCTGTAGGCTCCTCTTGGAGCCCTCGCGAGTAAGTTTTGCTCTGAACCACCGGCTAAAGCAACTAGCTAGCTGCTCGCTACTCTGCCATTACTCCTTTACTGGTCACCGCTGTTTTCCGTCCTCAGCCACCACCACCTCCACCTCAACAAGCTTACCTGCTGGATGTAGCATGCTGTGGCTAATCCCGTGGATATTCCTGGGGTTTTCGTCGCTCCTCTACACCCGGACCCTCGGCTCCTCGACGCTAGCTAACATTAGCCTCCTGCTACCGCTCTCCACCGGGACCATGCCACTGCTCCACTCCACCGCGGCCCACCACTCCCACCCGCGTCCGACACCTGGTCCACTCTGGCAAAACCATCCTCCACACAGCCGCTCAGGCCGCATGTTTTCCTACAACTTCACGTCGCCAAACTCCATTCCTTCCTTCTGGTCCTCCTGCCGTCCCGCAACTACTACGTTACGTCATCACAACAAACAGCATGTGAATCTGTCCAATCTCCGTCCACTTCCTCAGTCCTCTCAGCCAATCACCAAGCAACACCACCTGAAACTGGCTCTGTTCAACACCCGCTCACTCAACAACAAAAGCCTGCTGCTGAATGAATTTATAACGGACAATAATCTTGATTTCCTCTGTCTAACCGAAACCTGGCACAAACCCCTGGACTATTTCTCACTAAATCAGGCCACTCCCCCCAACTTCACCTACATTGAACAAGCTCGCACTGAGGGGCGGGGGGGCGGTGTTGCAGCAATATACAGAAAGGACATTAAAGCAACCTCCATCCCCATTCCTGTCATTCCGTCATTTGAACACACTGCCTTCAAACTACCTGGCCCCACTCCTCTTGTCACCGCCGTCATTTATCGCCCCCCCCAAACCAAACCCCTCCTTTCTCTCGGATTTCTCAGATTTTCTGACCCAGCTCTGCTCCATCTCTCCCTCTGTTCTCCTCCTGGGTGATTTCAACTTCCACATCAACGATGCAAACTGTAAACCTGCTACTGAATTCCTGGACCTGCTACACTGCCTCAACTTGACTCAACACATCGGCTTCCCCACTCACGCCCGCGGCCACACCCTCGATCTCGTCTGCTCCACCGGCCTCACAATAAATCAGCTCTCCAGCCTCAACCTCCACGTGTCTGATCACCTGGCAATAACTATGGACATCAACATCCCCATCCCCACTCCCAAAGAAGCATGCAAAATATCCTTCCGCAACATCAGATCCATCTCCCCCTCTGCCCTCTCAGCCTCTCTTGCCACTCAGATGTCCGCCTCCCCTCCCCCGTCACCCGACAACCCCTCAGACCTCGTGGATTACTACAACCATACACTCTCCTCCTGTCTTGATAACTGGCTCCCATCAAAACCAAAACAGTCTCTTTCGCACGCTCAGCACCCTGGTACACCCCTGAACTCCACAAAATGAAATCCCGTAAACGTCAACTCGAGCGACTCTGCAAGAAATCTGGTTTAACTGTTCATCAACTCGCCTACTCTGATCATCTCCACCAATACAAGGATGCCCTCAACTCAGCTCGCTCCACCTACTTCTCCAACATCATCCATTCTGACTCCTCCAACCCAAAGGCTCTCTTCTCCACAATCAACAAACTTCTCAAACCCAGTGACAACATCTCCAACTCCTTCACAGTCTCTAAGTGCAACGACTTCCTCTCATTTTTTCAATCCAAAATCCAGACCATCTACAGTAACCTGACCACCTCCTCCACCCCCTCCACCTCCCCACCTGTTTCCCCCCCCTCCACCTCTCAGCCCCTGTCTCACTTCTCTCCCATGTCTTCAGCGTCTCTTTCCACTCTCATGATGGGCATGAAAACCTCTTCCTGTGCTCTGGACCCCATCCCATCCACATTTAAAAAAAACTGTCTCCCAGCCATCTCCCCACTCATCATCAACATCATCAACTCCTCCTTCAGCTCTGGCTCAGTCCCCGACACCCTCAAACTGGCAGCTGTCACCCCCATCCTCAAAAAACCTGGACTCAACCCTGACACCATGAACAACTTCCGGCCCATTTCCAACCTCCCTTTCCTGTCAAAAATTCTAGAACGTGCCGTCGCCACTCAGCTCAACACACACCTCACCTCCAATGATCTGTTTGAAACATTTCAATCTGGTTTCCGCTCACGTCACAGCACAGAAACAGCCCTCATCAAAGTCACCAACGACCTCCTTCTCTCCTCCGACTCCGGCAACCTCAGCATTCTCCTTCTCCTGGACCTCACAGCAGCCCGCCTGGAATCATCTCTCAACATCACCGGATCCGCCCTCTCCTGGTTAAAATCCTATCTCACCAACAGACATCAATTCATCAGCATCAACAACTGCTCCTCCTCCACTGCCCCTCTGTCACAAGGCGTCCCCCAGGGTTCGGTGCTTGGTCCTCTACTCTTCATCCTCTACATGCTCCCCCTTGGCAACATCATCCGCCGCCACCGCCTCCACTTCCACTGCTATGCTGACGACGTTCAACTGTACATCTCCACCAAATCCCTCACCTCTGCAACCCACTCTACCCTGACCAACTGCCTCGCTGAAATCAAATCATGGATGCACTCGAACTTCCTCCAACTCAACTACAACAAATCGGACATGCTCATCATCGGCCCAAAATCCCTCACCAAAACTGCTCACAACTTTACCCTCACCATTGACAACTCCATTCTGTCTCCCTCCACTCACATCCGCAACCTCGGAGTTATCCTGGACAGTAACCTCTCCTTCCAACACCATGTCAACCACATCACAAGAACTGCTTTTTTCCACCTCAAAAATATTGCCCGTCTCCGTCCATCACTCTCCTTCTCTACCGCTGAAACCTTGATCCACGCCTTCATCACCTCAAGACTCGACTACTGCAACAGCATCCTCTACGGTTCAACTTCCAAGGTCCTCAATAAACTCCAATATATTCAAAACTCTGCCGCCCGCCTGCTCACCCACACCCGCTCCCGTGACCACATCACCCCAGTCCTCCAGAAGCTCCACAGGCTCCCCATCCCTCAACGGATCCACTTCAAAATCCTTCTCCTCACCCACAAAGCTCTCCACAATCAGGCCCCCTGCTACCTCACTGACCTGCTCCACCGCTACACTCCCTCCCGCAGCCTCCGCTCCTCTGACGCCAACCTCCTGTCCCTTCCTGTCAGAACCAAGCACCGGACCTGGGGCGACAGAGCCTTCTCCATCGCTGCTCCCACCCTCTGGAACTCCCTCCCCAAAAACATCCGTGACTGTACAGACCTCCCAGCATTCAAATCCCATCTCAAAACTCACCTTTACAGAGCAGCTTTTAATGTGTGATTAATGTCCTGTGTCATGTTGTGTCCTTATGTACTGTCCTGTGTACTGTAATTTGTATTATGTGTTTTGTTTTAATGTAAAGCGTCTTTGAGTGCCCTGAAAAGCGTTATATAAATAAAATGTATTATTATTATTATTATTATGGAAAATTAGAATCAACAATACAATTGTTGATTCTACAATCTGACCTTGACAGAGCGGCTTGGCAGGTTAGTCTAGTCACAATCTCCCTGGAGGAATGAAAAACAAGGTGCTCTGCCCCCACTAGCCCTCCCCTTCCCAGGACACCTGTGGACCTGGATCAGAACTGTCCCGGGCCGTCTGATAACATCAAGGACAATGGCTAAGGAGTAGCTCTGGGGCAAAGTTCACAGACTTGCCGCTCACACACACACATTTGCTGATAACCACACCTCCCTCATCTCAACGCCTTCCCCGGCTCCCCTCTTATCAGCTCCCCCAACACGGTCTCCGGGTTTGAGCGCCACGAAGGCCGCGGCGATCACTTGGACGTACCGTGCCGGGATCCCCCCCATACCCACAGGCAAGTCTTTGTGATGATGTTGTTTCTATGTGTGCTGAGGTGTTTTTTGCACCTTGACACTGCGTATTTATACACAGTGTGAAGATGCCTTTTTTTCCTCTATCCCAGTGTTACCCTTGGGAAAACAGGCGCATTATAAACATCTGTGTCGCCGATGGTGTATCCGAAGTCAAATTCACTGTTTGATGCATTCTAACCCTGTCAATTAAAGTCTGATTCTGATTCTGATTCTACACAACATGGACGATTCAACAGGAATTCACTTTCCACCGCGTGTCTCCATGTCTTCACCTGCACTCACCTGTCTCCACTCTCAGTACATTTACTATGTTTGATGCTGTTTATTTTACGGAGGAAAGAACATTGCACTTTCTGATCACTCCTCCTGAGTCGTCGCCCGCCGGGCCGGTGATGTGACTCCCACAGCACCCACCGGTGCTGCGAGGGAGCGCTTCACCATCAACCAGAAATCAAACCAGACTCACCGGTTTGGATATAATGAGACGAGAGGAGAGGAGAAGAAAAAGGTAGCACACACAGAGTTAGCAGATGAGAAATGGGAGAATAGCAGAAAGAAAAGGAAGATAACAAGTAAAATTAGAAGAGAGGAGAGTGAGATGAATGCAGAATAGTTGAAGAAAATGAAGAAAAGGAGTTTAACGAGAAGAGACGAAGTAAAAAGGGAAAGTTGAGGGATTTAAGTAGGGATGCCACGCTACCGATACTGGTATCGGTATCGGGGCCAATACTGCTCTCATATACTCGTACTCGTACTCGTAAAAATTCTCCGATATCACGCACCGATACTTCATTGTTGTTGTAGTTACTGATTAGCGCCGCTAGGGGGAGATGTTGAGCCGCCCCGCGGCTCCCCGGGTCAGTCTGCAGCCTGGCTGAGCATCAGCTCTGTGGCTGTTCCATGTTTCAATTTGTTCCATCTTCCTTAATCATACAAACTGGACGGTTGAGTATTACCCTTACTCACAGGGAACTTTATTAAACACTTCACGTAACTCACAGTACAACATAAGCAATCCCATTGTTACATTCCGTTTAGCCGCGTTAGCCGGTTAGCCGCGTCGACAGCCCACAGTCCGTCTTGCTTTTGTCGTCGTTCCTTATTTTGAAATATGTCCACCCTGCTGACATCCCGCTGGCATTAATTATCACCATCTTGCCTGAAACGGCGTTGCCAGTCTCACTCATGTATCACTCTCTTCCATGGATGTATTATAGAAACTGGATTGGTGACTAAAAATGGCCGCCCATTCATTTCAATGCCTTCTGCTCAGCCAGCGCATAAGCCGAAAAAATCTCTGACTTCCGGGTTTACTTCAGCATACAGCGGCCCATAGAGCATGCGCAGTTGAGTCACCTCCCATGATGCTCTGGGGCCTCCCATCATGCCCCGGGGCAATGACGCGAGTATTAATATAATATGTATTAATATAATATCTTAATTAATGTATATTATTACATGTATAGCATTACATATATTATTAATGTATTAATATAATATAATTATATAATATATATTAATATAAAACATCCGTGGAATGCACGGACACGGCTGTGACGTCAGCCGTGACGTCACGCCCAGAAAGAGACTTTTCTTTTACTTTTCTGGCCGTTATAAAACATTTTTGACGGATATAAAGTCCATGACTTAAAAATATAGAATACAAAGATTAGTAATTGCCGGGGATTACAGCTGGAGGTGTCCTGTGAACAGTTTTAGAGGCTTCTCTTTTACTATTGCGGTCTATGGGAAAAAAGCTTTCTGGGCCGCATGGGATTTTTGGTTGCAGTACCGCGGTTGGCCACTGGAAAAAATCGGCGCGCCTTCTGAGTGCCAGACCCGGGGGCTGCTCTCTTCTCATCACCTGCTAAGCTTAGCCGCCTAGCGGCTAACCGGAATGTACCATTGGGATTGTTTGTTCTTCTTCTTCTTCTCTGTTTTATTGGCGGATCGCAACCAACTTTAAGGTGCATACCGCCACCTACTGTACAAGAGGGTGTGACATCATTTCATTTAGCCTGTTTTTTAAATTCTATTTGATTGTTTATGTTGTTTCACACGGAGGCTTCAGGTGAAGCACCGCACATGCTCAGTTGATGTTCCTGCGATGAGACTAAAGCCGGCTGAGTTTTGTTTAAAATTGAATTTCTCTTCCAAACAAAACCTGTCTTCCAATTCATTGCATTTTTCATTAAATTTTTAGCCTAGTTATTTTTGTGGTAGAAGTATCGGATCGGTACTCGGTATCGGCGAGTACACAAATTAAAATACTCGTACTCGGTGTGAAAAAATGGTATCGGTATTTTAATTCACCTTTTGTTAGTTCTGGATTGTTTTTCTTTTTAGGAAAGTTTTACCCAGATTCTGATGCAGCAGGTGTGAATCACTGTGAATCTGAGATCCAGAGAGACGTTTTTGTTTGTAGTGCTCACTGATTTTGTTAAGTTCTTGTATTATATTAATTCCTGTTTTACAGTGCTGTTTCACACCTTTATTCTGCTTAAAATACACCTGTGGTGGACTGAACTCCTAGACAGATACCATCAAAAAAGAAATGGTCTTAACCTGAATTATCTGGAGAAGCACCAAGAACCAAAACAGGACCAGGCCCTGTCCCAATACTCCCACTACCCCTACTTTTCAGCACTACCCCTAAATTTTGCGCGTTCCCGTGAGGGTATTGGTGTCCCAATTCCTCTTTTCACCTAGGGGGAGTGCTGAAAACAAGTGTAGTGGCTATGAATCTGCCCCTACAGAGCGAGGGATTTCAGATGCTGACTAGCTGAACTAGGGTCAGAAAAATTTCCCAGAATGCTTTTCGTCGTCATTTGCAGACTAAATAAAAAAAAAAAAAAACATGGCGGACATTTCTTATTTTTTAGTGAATAAAATCAATATTTTGAGTTAGTTTCTGCATAAAAATGCATTTTGATTACATTTCTAGCGAGAAATATATAATTTACTTTCATAATATTCACTCAGTGAATGTACATAATCACTCGTTTGCCCGTTGTTTGCAAAGTCTTTTTCAAACCTCACCAGAATAAGGGCTGATTTATGGTTCCGCGTTACACCAACGCAGAGCCTATGGCGTAGGTTACGTGGCGACGCGCGCCGTACACCGTAGGCTACGCCGTACCCTACACGGTACCCTACGCCGTAGGCTCTGCGTCGATTTAACGCAGAACCATAAATCAGCTCCCGAGCCGGCAGGCAGTTTTGATCCCGAAATTTTCGGAGCAACTGTTAGATTTCATCTATTAAACCAACAATTTTCCTAAATGATTTATTTCAGCCAGCGGTAATTCTCCACAGAGCTGCAGGTTTCTCCCCCGGGACGACGACGCAGGTTGACCTGGCCATGAGCTGCTTCTCCGAGCCGGCGGCTCTTCTCCGAAAACATTGGCTCAAATTTCTTAACAGGCGTTATTTGGATAAACTGAGCCCAGGTTGGGAATCTAAACGGTTACTTTTACGCCTGAAAAAATATTAAAACTTAATAAAGTGGCATATTAACAGCACTACAGCTGAAATTAAAACAGCTTTTAGCTCTGGGCTGCCTGATACGGTGCAACGTATGTGCAAACGTAACTACACAGTCGCTTACGTACCTGAACGTAAACCACGCAGTGACGTATCAAGCAAAATTTAGGGGTAGTGCTGAAAAGTAGGAGTAGTGGGAGTATTGGGACAGGGCCCTGGGAAGATTTCAAGTGCCCTAAAATCTGTGGCTTCTTTTTTACAGGTAGTGGTAGTGAGGGAGGGCTAGTGGTAGAAAGTAGGGGGTGTATTGGGATTGGCCCCCAGAAGCCTAAAATCACATTATTTCATGCTGCAGAAAAAGAAACCAAACTTGAGAGAGTATGCTACACATTTCAGATCTCCGTCAGACCAGAGCAAACTTGTTTTTGTGATTGTGGGGTCTGTGTATTTTAACTTCTTGTCTGTCTCGCCGGAGTCGGCGTGTCTCTTCCTCAGTGTTTTATTAGTCTGTTACCTCTGTGGCCTTCTGCCTGCCACCACTCTGTCAGCCTTATCCTACACTTCAGCTTCAGACAGCTTTTCTGTAATCTTTGCCATCATGGTGCACTTCTGTTTTTTGGATCCTTGTGTTGGATCCTGGGCTTTTTACCTCACGTCAGCTTTCATTAAAATGTACCTTTTGTTTGTACGTCTGCCTCCTGTGTTCAGTTTCTGGGTCCACGTCCACCCTCTGTTATTTTATTTTATTTTATTTTTTCAATTCTCTTGTTATTCAATACCAGGTCGAAGATGGAAATCAGTAACTACCCAGCAAGAGGGCGAATTTCTTAAACACAGAGCCTGGCTGTTTGTTTACTTAGTTATTCACGCTGATTTCATTTCTGACGTGAATTTGCCTTCCTGCATTTAAATAAAGCCTGATGTACTCATCTATTAAAAACACTCACACAGCAAGGGAGTAATTGCACCACAGTGTTTAATACTCTTTTATTCACCATAACCACATTAGGCACCTTCAGCATGTCTGCGTGTCCTTGAAGGCGCTGCATTGTTTGGATAACTTTCTTTATTTCTTTGCAGAACTTGATCTGAGAGGAAGTGGCTCAAAGCTCCTTCAGTGGTCGATTGTTGTGTTATACGCTTTAAAAGGTACATATTAGGTTAAACAAAGGAAAATAATAATGTTTTTCTTACCTGAGAGGATAAGTAGGGGTGTGTGAAGTGGTCACCATCTCACAAACTTTAAAGGGGACCTATTATGAAAAACATGTTTTTTCTTGCTTTAACATGTATAAAGTGGTCTCCCCTCAGCCTGCCAACTCAGAGAAGGAGGAAACAACCAGATTCTGCAGTGTCTGTACAGCCGCCCGGATGAGCCGTCCAGTGTGATGTGGATCTACGAGCCGTTCAGATTCTGCTCCCGTCGTTACGTAACGAATGATTTCCATAGGTCTCCTCCGCTGCTGAAACCACGCCCACAACTAACTCTAGCTGGAACAAGAACGCCATTGTTTCGTAGCGGTGAATCGTGTGGCTGTTTGAACAATGAGGGACAGTAAAAATGAGGTTTTGCATCGACACTTACCCTCATAAAAGGATCAGTACCAACAGTACGGACCCGGTAACTGCACACGAGTCAGCGGTAAGTGACGTACATTTTTTATGTTATTTATATTTGTCTACGGGTAACACCGGAGCTCCGGTGAGTGGCTCCGGTGGCTCCGGTGGCTCCAGTGATACCTAACGGAGCCACTCACCGGAGCTACGGTGCTACACGTTAGGTAACACTGGAACTATATTAGTAATACATTTTTTTCTGTTTATGGTTTCAGATCTTCCAAGCACCTGAAGCTTCAACGACACCTTCAGAAGACGCACGGCCCCTCCTTGAGCCAGCAATAGTGCATACATGTTATTTATATACAACTTATGTTCTTTTATTTTTTTAACAATAAAGTTGCCATTTGTGAACATTCAGTGTTGTGATTTCTTTACAATTAACATGATTCATTTGTCTTGTAACATAAGAAATGAAATGATGAGGAATTGGAGTAAATAACTGTGGTTTACCTGTTTAGAATTCAATTAAATCTTCCTGTGTGAATTAGTGTAAAGACAAGGTGACCCGGTCCCTCTTCAATTCAATTCAATTCAATTTTATTCTAATACAACAGATGTTGTCTCTAGACGCTTTCCAAAGACCCAGAACCTGAACATAAACATGAACCCCCGAGCAATTATTACATAAACATAAACATAAACATTACATAAACAATGGCAGGTAAAAACTCCCCTAGTGGGAGAAAAACCTTAAGCCAAACAGTGGCAAGAAAAACCTTTAGGACGGAAGAAACCTGGACCAGGACCTGGATCATAAGGGGGGACCCTCCTGCCGAAGGCCAGACTGGGGGGTCGGGGACGTCAACAGCACACAGCAGGCATGTGGAAGCAGCAACGGGATGACCGGGGGTGGGGACCGCAGGCAGGTGGAAGCAGCAGCGGGAGGACCGGGGGTGGGGACCGCAGGCCAGCACGCAGCTCCCGAAGCTCCGGCCCAATCAGCAATCCCAGGTTAGGTTCAGGGTCGGGGAAAAGTTGAGAAGGGGCAGGTGCAGGTAACGTAGGGTACGCGTCGATTTAACGCAGAACAGTAATTCAGGCTTTAAGATCCGTTTACACAGTGTAACTGCATGTGAGCGTCCGACTATCGCGTCGAGCTGCGTGACATCGGACGCTCTCTGTCCACACTGAAACCGTTAAAGTCACGGCCAGTTAGGACAGTCTAATTAGTCGGGGATCCAGTCACTGAAAATTTGAGAGGACCTGTGATGTCATGCTATACTTTTTTTGTGTGTTTTTTCTATTAATTTGGTCATTAAGGTCCACAGAATGAGAGGCCTGCTCTGCCGGAAACATTGCGAAAAAAAGTTATGGCCATTTTTGTATACTGAAGCCTGTATTTTTTGACTGTGTGACGCGAACTAGGTTTATTTTCTTTAAGTGCTCAATAGGTTGGTTAGGCTGTCAAAAAATGATTCCCAGATACACAGAACACATATGTGAATAACACCAAGTCAAGAAATACACTCACAAAGCCTTTTCTAATGATTTTTAGTCATTTTTTGTACAAAAAATACAACCGTTTTTTGCATTTTTCCCAAAACTTTCATCTTTACTTCAATAGTAATCAACTTTGCCATGGGTTATGACATCAGCCAATGTTTCATTATTGTCAACAATCTTAATAGTCATTCCACAAAAAATATTATTAAAATCAAGCCTATATTAAAGAAACTGTGGTGACTTTATTACCCTTATGCTCAAAATTCCCAGAGACTTTTTTTGTTGTTGAAAAAAACTGTACCCCCCCAAAAAAACAAATTCAAAACATATATATATTTTTATAGGAAAATAAACAGTTGTGCACAGTAGATTTGTTATGTATTAGTAAAAAAGGAAAAACATTGGCTGAATAAAATAAAGATACGTCTAATATCACAAAAATTTAAATGATCAGGAAAAGAAAAACAACGGATTAACTCACTCACTCTCACTGTCTTCGAGCGTGAGTTCAACTCGTGAACATTTGTTCGGGCACACTTGCTTTTCTTACAGTGGCAGTATTTGCTGCGCTCGCAATGTGCAGGTTTTGCATCCTTCAGCATCATTTTTGCCACTAGCTTACCACTGACAAGCTCTCTGCCAAAGTTTGTTGCCACAGGGTAATTTGGCTGAGACATGTGTGCCCTCTTACATATAACCAACTGATGCAGAGCTCTATGAAGGTGTAATTGGAAGGCATCTTCAGTAGGTGGAAGGCAACGCATGTCTCCTTTGACGTTGCCAAAAAGATGGGCCCGCAGTGCATCCAAGTTACCACTGAAGTCACTCCTGTCATACAGTGAAGCCATGTATCGTCTGGCTGCTGTTACAACATCTTCGGTAACATTCAGACTTTCCCCAGAGTCACCGTATTGGCCCAGAGGCAGAAGATCCTTCAGTTGATCAACAGTGGCTTTGTAGGCACGCCTTTTCCCTCTTCTGTAAAAGTAACTCACTGTGTCACATCCGGTTAGTATATAGGTGCTGAGGAGTATGGATGAAAGATCTGAAGCTTCAAGACTGTACTTCACTGCCAGGGCATCCACAATTGCATGAGCAGGTAGGTAGGTATCCATCTTCTTTACCCATAGCTCCTGTAGGCCATCCATGTGTGTGATGTAATATATGCACATCATGATTACATCTGTGTCAGTAGCCACAACCACAGCCCGTTCGTGGTGCAGATGTTGTGCTGAGTATGCAATATGGGCAAACATCCTGGTATCTGCCTCCTCGTGCTTCTCACAGGACAGTTCTGGAAGCTCAACCTGACAATCTGCTGCTAACAGAACAGTGCGACCAGGATCACAGAAAAGTCCACCGAGAATAAGTGTACATCCAGGTGGAAGTAATTTGTGCTGAGCAGCCCATGTTTCTCCCATATAGTTCAGCAGGTTTGCTTTATTCAGTGGATTTTGAACAAATCCTTTCCATTCCGGTAAGGCAAGTGTATCATGTGGCTTGTACTCCTTCATCTTGCTGGGGCAAGTCTTCATTCTCTTTTCTCGTTCCTCTCCTTTCAGACTTTCAGCTGGAGAGACATCATATCGATCACCAACAAAGTGGATGCAGTCACAGTTGTCGGTGATACCACTAAGGAGATGCTTCAGATACTTTGCTTGCAGTTCATGGAAGGTGCTGCTACCAAGATGTTGGTGACGCTGGATGAATGCCATGGCATCAACTACCATTACAACAGGCTTGTCGAATGTGGGCAATCTGTCCACTTCACACCATGAGCTGCCAAGGGATGTCTTGATCGCAGCCAAGTAGTCTGCCTTATTCCCTTTACGCATGGCATAACCTTGGTCAAGGGATGGATCTGGCTCAAACAGGGAGGCTGGGCAACTTGTCCACTCATGACCAAAGATTTCTACCTTCTTGTCTTCATCCAAGTCCTGCACAAAGTACAGGTTTCGGACAACAGCACTCTCTTCCTGGTAGACCTTCTTGGCTTTGAGAGCCATGGACATTGTCTTTTTTGTCTTTGCTGCAAATGTGGCAAGTTTCATTGGGGCTATTTTCTCACTGTCTGTTTTTCTTGCTGCAGCCAGTGCCTCCAATCCTTTTTCACGGGCGTACACCAAGTCTGCAGATGCAGATTTGTGGCCTGTTGAAATGTTAAGCAGCTCCTGTTCTTCACACATGAAGGGATTGATCATCTGGTTTTTGACTACATCTGTTATTTTCAGAACACTTTCTGTGTCCTTTTGTCCTTGGCTTTTGGAGTCTTCATGGTGTTTGGTGTCCAGGTGTACCATAGCTTTTGTCTGCTCTGATACCGCTGTCAGACATGGAAGAGCTCGCAAGTATTTCTCCATGGCTGCTGACTGCTGACTGATGCCCGTGAAGAGTTTTGTTTTGGCATCACGGTTGTATGTTTTCTCAAGTGCCATGTCTGTCCAGACACCATTGAAACGACCTTCAGTTTGATGCACAGTAAAGTTCCCATTCTTGAATTCTCTATGGACCTGCAGAGCCAGTGTAGGTAGGCTTCTCATGGCTTCCAAATAGTGAGGCAAGCAAGATACATACTTGTAGTGGCCAGCAGCTACAAGGTATGGTAGCATCCTTTCTACTTCAGCCAGGTGTTCCTCCCACAGGCCTGCACGCTCAGCATGGATGAATCGCTTCAGAATCATCACCATGTCCATGTACATTATCCAGAGCTTTGAGGTAGGTGAAGTACATGTGTCATCAAACTCTGCCATCAAACACGACAGCTCTTTCAGCTGGTCAGTTGCATTAGCACATGCAGCAGATGCCTTCTCCTCATCCTTTTCTGACAGGGCGTCTAGGAGTAGCTGGACATTGATGGTAAGTGCTGATATGCACTCCGGTTCCTTCTCTTCAATGATCAACCATTTGGAAAATGCTTCCCAGTGTAGGGCAAACATGGCTGCATGTACCATATTGTGGGCACGCAGCATTGCATAGTAGTCTTTCCCACTGATGATCTTGTTTGCTGTTCCACGGAGACAAACATCAGCTTCTACCATGATGTCTTCGATTCCAGTTGCCTGCATGAAATGCCCAATTGCAGGTACAGGTGTGATTATTATTATTATTATTATTAACACATGTGCAATCATTGTCTGTGCAGAGAAAGGAGACTGCTAGATTCCAGTAACAGCTTAAAATGTCTATTGCCTTTAGTTTTTTGTTTTATTTTTATTTTTTCTTTTGCTCTTAGAATTTTGAGCATAAGGGTAATAAAGGCAACACAGTTCCTTTGATTTAGGCTTGATTTTAATAATATTTTTTGTGGAATGACTTTTAAGATTGATGAAAATAATGAGACATTAGCTGATGTCATAACCCATGGCAAAGTTGATTACTATTGAAGTGAAGATGAAAGTATTGGGAAAAATGCAAAAAACGGTTGTATTTTTTGTACAAAAAATGACTAAAAATCATTAGAAAAGGCTTTGTGAGTGTATTTTTTGACTTGGTGTTGTTCACATATGTGTTCTGTGTATCTGGGAATCATTTATTGACAGCCTAACCAACTTATTGAGCACTTAAAGAAAATAAACCTAGTTTGCGTCACACAGTCAAAAAATACAGGCTTCAGTATACAAAAATGGCCATAACCTTTTTTCGCAATGTTTCCGGCAGAGCAGGCCTCTCATTCTGTGGACCTTAATGACCAAATTAATAGAAAAAACACACAAAAAAAAAGTATAGCATGACATCACAGGTTCAACCCATTTTCAAGAGCTTTTGGGCATGTGGATCCCCGACTAAATAGAAAATAAAGCAATGGAATTGATTTTGTCGCTGACGCTCGCTCGCATGGGACACGCTTGTACAGAGCCGCTGCTCTTCTGCCAGTGAGGCTTTGTTCCCTCCCCTGCTACACGTCATTCAGGCAGCCAATCAGCGTGTGTGTAATCTCCTTGAAATTATTTTTTGTTTGTGTTCATTTGGTTTGTTATTTAGTTATTTATTTTTTGTTTGTTTCTTAATTATTAAATTGTACTCTTTATCGTTATTCATATATCCGATCATTTTTCTTTTGTGTAAATTCTTTGTAATTTTCATTTATTTCTATCATCTATAGATTTCTAACTACTCATATTTATTTTTTGTTTTTATAAGTATGATATTAAATTTTATGTTAACTATAGGTGGAGGCGCCTCTTTGAGTTTTCGCCTCTTCCTGCACTTTAATTTGTAAAGTTGTTACTTTTATTAGTGTAATGTTTAACAGTGCAAATAAATAAATCTAATTCTAAAAATCTAAATCCAAGATTGCTGTTTTTATGGGGTGGGACTAAAGCACGTTGACATTTTATCAAGAAATAAGGAGTTTGATTTTTTTGAGTATTTGTAAGCCTAAATAAGTTCCTCAGAGAAGAAGAGTAACTGTGATTCACCTTTGAAGCCCTCTTAAGCTCTAAGCATCATTTAAATGTCTTGTAGTTAATTCGTCTTCTTGATCAGTGACTATCACCAGATGGTCCATCTCACAACATCAGGCAGCTACTTTGTGCCTCATAGATGTGAATATAAGTTTGCCAGAATATGTTACACATTCTTCCCAGTAGAATCGTCTCATAGTTGAATATTTAAATGCAGGAGTCTATACATTCAGGAGAGGGAACTGACTCTGAAGAGACTGTGAGCAGTAGAGGTAATGAATATCTCTGGGGGATGTGTACACTGTTTGACTTCCCACATAAATGTCTTCACGCTCTACATCCGTTCCCATATCTTTTGCCCTGAGTCCTCCCGAACCAAAAGGAAAATATAGGTCTTTGAAAAGGCTACAAAATGAAAGTCAAACTAAATGCTGCTCATATGCAATACCTGCCCATTTTGAGTGTGGTTTGAAGGATGATTTTGAAGCACTGACTGGGAACGTCATGTCATTCGAGGAAAAACTAGGGCTCCAGTTTGATTTTTCTTCAAGTGCATTCAGCCAATCTAAAAAGCTTTTTTTTCTTAATTGTGAGGTTAAGGCTAGTAATTGGGGTTATGGTTGGGTTAACCCTCCGGGGAGGGAACTGAAGTCAGTGTCTTGAAAGTGTAGAGCACAAAAATATGTCTTTGTGTATGCTTGTCAAGCACACTCAAGTGTTCATGATGAGTCCGGCTTGAACTTAAATATGTCTGTTTGGATTTCATCTCCAGTGACAGTTGACTCACCTTTAGAAAAAAAGGTTAAAGAGGTAATACACTTACTTTCTTTACTGCAAGAAGTCTATTTAAGTAACTTTTACAAACACATTGATAGTGAAACTCACATTTTATATAATACGTTTGAACAATAAGGCAAAGATTAAAACTAATACTCCATTTGGTCGTTGACAATAACTGAAAATAAACAAGAACATTACAAACCAACTAGTGTATTTATATAGCGGTACCTCGTGGTGCATGATTGCTTCTTTGTGAAATGACACGAATGTCTACTTTTTATTTAAGACAAGAAGCGTACAATGTTGTTATGTCAATAACCACAGACCAACCACTTTATAAAGCTATACCAGGTATAATAAAGAGGCTGGTGAGTGTGTGTAGCAGGGTGTTTTCAACACAGTGTCACTACTGGGGTGTGGAGGACCCAGTTGCAGGAGACGGAGGCGGCATGTGTTAAAAAAAAAAAAACTTGATTCATTTAACCAAACGCGCTGCTGAGAAGAAAGAAAACAAGATCCCAAACTTGACAAAAAACCGAATGAACCAGGATGAGAAACATGATGGAGAAAACAGTAGGGACCAGCAGGGAGCAAGGGAAAGACAAGATAAAACTAAAACTCAAGGACACAGGTTTTCAAAATGACACAGGAACATAAACCCAAAAACCATGACACACAGAGTTCATTGCGATTAATTACAATTTGATCTGATTTGATAGTCTCCAATAAACGTTTTAACATTTGTCTAAGATAGATTCACTTCTTGTCAGTAATTGAAATACGCCCTTGTTCTCCTGCTTCTGCTGCCAGTGGGCTGAAATGGTCCAGTTTGTTTACGTCAGGATTAGAAGAAGATGTGGTCCAGTTAGTGTCATCAAGGTCTGATCTCCAGGTCTCACTTGATCGGTTTGCAGCCAAGTGTGAGGCGACAGTTATGAAAATCAGTACCTCCATATCTGAGGCCCATCATAAAAGTGTTAGGGAGCTCTGAGGACTTCAAGGACATCAAACTCTTGAACATGAGTCTTTTCCATAATTGGGGAAGAAAGGAGCAGGCAAATTAGTGCAGCATCTGCAGCAGATGCAGTTTGACATATGAACAAAGTGGGCAAGTGCCCAGGGCACTGACTACGTTTACATGCAGTCAAAATTCGGGTTATTGCTAATATTCCGGTTACTGAAACATTGAGAATATTCCGTTTACATGGTAATTAATCATTTGGGATATCTGGATCAAACCAGCGACGCACGGAGAACGTCATGACACAATTCCCGTCATTTCTGCTTCTTCTTCCTGTATCCAAATTCAAAACAAATGCTGCTTCGTGCAACTTTTCTCTCACTTTCTTGTAAATCTTCTATCCCAGTACTTTCTACCGTCTACAAATGCAGAAATGTTCATATCCTTCATTACATTTATGAAGTGATTAGTCTCCTCCTGGTCTTGGTTTCTCCGTGTTTACAAGAACTTCCTGGACTCAAAAGACCAGGATTCCTTGCAAACAGAGCATGTGCAGAAAACAAATTCCTGTTCCGTTTGATGGGGATATTCCGTTTGGTGTTTACATGACCCAATATTCGGGTTTTAAAAGGAGTAACCCAGGGCTCATATTGGGGTTTTTAAACCTGAATATGAGAAAATTCTGGTTATTCAAAGGGGTTATTGGTGTTTACATGGCCGTGCAAATTCGGGTTATTGCCAATATTCAGGTTTTAAAAGGGTTATTGATGCATGGAAACACAGTCAATGTATAAGGGTGCACAGCTGCCAGAAAAAAACACTCTATGCTTAGCCCCAACCACGTTCAACCACTTATTCCTGTGCTGAGTTGGGCCCCCCACATCAGCTTGGTGCTAAGACTTTTTCATGTGTAGTTTGAGAAAGAGCAGGACTAATACCCAACTCACGCGGGAGCAAGCGCAAACTTCAGCCTGGTATTTATCCGAGCTTTTAACTGTCCGTAATCCCGGTAGAGCGCTGAGGTCAACTAATCAACTTTTGCTGGAAGATCAAAATATACACACTGGGGTGGCCGAGCCTTTTTCTGTTGCCGCCCCCAGGCTCTGGAATAAACTCCCCGCTGAGATACGGCTTATTTCTGACCTCTGCATTTTTAAATCTAGGCTAAAAACCCACCTATTTAAGATGGCTTTAACACCCAGTAGTGTGATGACACTTATATCTTATTAGATTTTGTGATATTTTATTCTTTTTATGGTTTTTGATTGTTCTTATTTCTCCTCCTTTTTATCTATTACTTGCTGTAAAGCACTTTGGCACACTGAAAGGCCGTTGTTAAGTGCTATATAAATAAAGTACATTACATTACATTACATTCAGCCGCTCTGTTGAGAATCCCTCCAGGCAGGAGTGGAACTGTATTTTTATGGGTACGCCATGCAGCCAATTTACATGGCTGCATGGCATTGTCTAGGGGGCGCTGTTGAGCCATTAGGCTACGCCCATTAATGCAAACCATTAAATATCACAATTTTCACCAGGCCTGGCTTGTGTGCAAAATTTGGTGACTTTTGGGGCACGTTTAGGGGAAAAAAGGCCCTCCTATCGTCAGAAGAAAGAAAGAAAGAAAGAAAGAAAGAAAGAAAGAAAGAAAGAAAGAAAGAAAGAAAGAAAGAAAGAAAGAAAGAAAGAAAGAAAGAAAGAAAGAAAAGAATAACGACAAAAATTCCTGCAGATACAATAGAGCCTTCACACTGTAAGTGCTCAGGCCCTAAATATTTCTCCAGGTTTTTTCATTTGTTGTAAGAATGAGGTGAAGAAACAAGATTATATGATACATTTTCTGTTTCAGTTAATTATAATGTATTTTCTACAGCCCTCATCGAATCCACGTACGTCTCATTTTTTGATAGCTGTTCACACTAAGAATTAAATGTGATGAATACCCTTTGGTCTCTTTAAACTGCTTTTTATCTTTGAGTGGATTTTAATTTCTTCTTTGACAAGGACATGAGAGGGACCATTCATCAGATGTACTCGCAAAAAATTGGGATAAACATATCTGTATAATTTCCTCTAAAAATACTCAACCATTTAAAACTGTGTGACCTCATTTTCACTTTAAAAGTGCCATCATCTCCACTGGCTGACTGACATAAAATATCTTCCTCATCCTTCTTCCTAACGCCGTGTTCGTGGCCCCGGATGAGCCACGCGTCAAACAAATCAGCAGGTCTGACAGTAGACAAGTACACTTTCATCTGTCTTCCAGCGAAAACTCAGAGATGTGAGAGAGGGAAAAATAAATGTTTCACCTGCGAGGCATTTAGATCGCACTCATGCCATAAGCTTAAACTATAAACGTCACTTTCACATGATGTCTGAAATTAAATTAGCTGCAGAAAAACTGTACTGTTGCTCTACTTTATAGTGTCCCTTGTCCTTCGGTTGGATCCAGACTAATACCACTCAGACTCCTCATTTGTCCAGAAATGTAGTGTCTCTTACAGTTCTCTCTTTTTTTTGTTTCCCCTCCAGGGTTCAACTGAACGTAGCAGTAATGGGAACATCCGTCTTCCATCCTTTTCTTTCTCTTCTGTCTGCCGTCGTTCTTTGGCTTCAGTGAGAGGGCAACTGAGAAACCAGAGATTAGCAATGACAGGAAGCAGCTACTGCTTGTTAAGTCAAAGCAGTGAGTGCCTGCATGCACGCAATTACGACACATTTATTCACTTGTTATGTGCTAGGACTAGTAAAATGGATCCCTCTTTACTCTAGACGGCAGCTACAAATCTTAGAAAAGGAGAAATTTATAATAAATTAAGCTTCTTCCTTGTGTCACTAAGATTTGAATCAAGACATTGATGATAATACATTATATAAAAACTCTATTATGAAAACCTATGTTTAACAACAGGATCAGCATTGTTCATTTTTAAACATCTTGTCCCCAAGCACCCTGAGTTCAAAGCTCTGATTAATTATAAGTTGGAAATTGGATAAAAATTCTTTTGTCTATTAAATATCTTATTTGGAGTGTGATATTTATAGCACAGTCATGGTTGGTAATATCAATCTGAAGGTGAGTTGGCCCACATTTCTGCTCCAGATTTAAATGTCTTAACTTATATTGACCGGATCGCCATGGTATACATGAGATAAGCTTTAATAAAAGATGTTGGCGAGGAGGCCCCGAAGATTAACAAGAATGCACATCTAAATCAAGCTATTGGCAACAATCTAGCTAAAGATGAAAACTGGAGTTTCTGAGAAATCCAAGTAAACACGCACGAGAATACAAACGATTATTGAGTGAGGTGCATTCGACTCCGCGATGCTAGGTGGCTCCACACGCACCTTTGCGTTGGCGTTCTTCTGGTTAGTTCTTTGTTGTTGTTGTTCTTCTCCTACTGCACCCGGGTCAGTCAATAGCTCGGCTAAGCGTGGGTTGGTATACATGCAGGAATAACCAACCTGATCTCACAAAAATCCGTGAAATGCCCACGACCTCTTACCACTATTTTCCGTGATACCAACACGGAAAGTGGTAAATTCCGTGTTAGCACCACGGATATTGTACCATGCAAAGTCAGGGGGATCTGTGGTCGTGATATATACACGGAATATGACATTATTATTATTTATATATTATTCTTTGTTCTTTGTACTTTTAACGCTGTTTTAGCAGTGTTTTATTGAGGTTTTAATGGGAGCACCACGGATATAGTACTATGCGAATCAATGGATTCCGTTGTCGTGATATATACACAGATTATGACATTATTATTATTTATATATTATTCTTTGTTATAGTGGCTAAATTATGAGTTTTTGACGCGCAAGTTACTGTTTGTTACTGTCAGTTTGTAAAAGCCTGTTTTTAACGCTGTTTTAACAGTGTTTTAATGGTGTTTTGATGATTTTTAACAGTATTTTGACGGCGAGTATTTAACTGTGTTTTCTAGTATTTAACGTAAATTCGAGTATTTAACCATGTTGTTTGCTGTCGCCATGACGACGGAGGTGGCGTAAGTGATGTGAAATTATTATTTTTTAGCAAAAACCACAAGCGTTTCCTACTTCTAACCAATCATAAGTGGTGCATTAACCTAACCAGACCTTAACCAGAGCGTCGTCCAGCCACAAAATATAATTTGTAATTGCTTTTGAACCAGGAAGTGGAGACAGGCGATATTTAAATTAATTGTTTTAACCATTCTCCCATTCCGTCAAACACAGGGAATTCCCTGGTCATCCCCTCTACGTCATAGAGTGACGAGCGGAGATCCTGATCACGTGACGAGGCCCCGACGTGGACAGGTTTTTTTGGGGGTTTTTTTTGTTTATAAACTTTATTTAACATTTCAATGTATGGATCGTGGATGTGTGGTGATTGATTACTGTTACGTGGAAGTAAACTGTTAAATATATTGTGCTTTTGAATGGTAAATATTAAAATAAACTGTACACAGGTACATTTACAACTTATATTGAATCCCTGTGAATACATCAATGTCATTTACATGACGTTAAATTAAGTATCCTAAATAAACAAACATATTTACAATTCCTTAACATACACCATCTCTATAAAATGTTATTACTATTTCAGATGCACTACATAATAGATATATTCAATTGATATATGTCTTTTAAAACGTTTTTACACGTTAGGGTTAGGGTTAGCCTACTCTAGGTTTAACCCAAACCAATGTGACTACAAATATGGCACTGATTAGCATAAAGCTGTATAGCATGACTCAAGGGAAATGTAGTTCTTAGCTAATATTGTTTTTTTTCTCACAGAAATGGAGGTTGTTAATACTAAAATAAGAGTGTACATAGTAGTTTAAGGGCATGATACACACATTTGTGTAAATATATTTTAAATATATAATTGTTAAATGTGTGAAAATTAATTTTAATCATGTTCATGTTCTGGGTCTCTGGAAAGCGCCTAGAGACAACTTTTGTTGTATTAGACGCTTTATAAATAAAATTGAATTGAAATTGAAAAATTATTTGAAGAAGATTAAATGTCTCTCCTTAAAGGAGCCGTCTGTAAGAAATGGCCAAAACTGGTACTGCAGTCACTTTCAAAATATTGTTGAGCGGCGTGTACCCTCCCCCTCCTCCCCCCGACCACAGGTTGCCAGGTAGGCTGCAGAATGCAGCAGGAACGTAGGCTGCCATGGCTGCAATAATTAGAGCCGAGCTGGCAACCCGGATGCTGAAACAATACTGACTTGGTGATTGGGAGATAGGTGGAGGGTGGAGCTTCAGAAACAATACTGACTTGGTGATTGGGAGATAGGTGGAGGGTGGAGCTTCAGAAACAATACTGACTTGGTGATTGGGAGATAGGTGGAGGGTGGAGCTTCAGAAACAATACTGACTTGGTGATTGGGAGATAGGTGGAGGGTGGAGCTTCAACATAAACATCAGTTGAGGGCTGCAACTCCTCTTTTTAAACTGGAATATCCTGGCTTGACTGCTGTCGTCAGTGACATAAGTATTTGAAATGAACATGATTTTTAAATGTCTGTTGACATATCGGGGTCATTTTATGATTCGTTTTATTATTGCTCTTACATACAGCTCCTTTAAAACAACGTTTGCAAGTTGCTGCTGGGTATCAAATAGAAAACAGCAACTAGCTGACGATGATGAAACGTTTAGCCACTGAGGGGGACAGAGCATTTCTTGTGGAGTTGCTGAAAGAGGATGAGGGGAAGAAGGTGTGTGTGTGTGTTTTACCAAATTCATGGACAAAGTGCAAATCGCAGCCGAATAACAATATGTAGCTTAACAATATGTCATTATTCAAGTGATATCAGAAAATTGGCAAAACTGACTTCATAAAGTTCAATTCAATTCAATTCAATTTTATTTATATAGCGTCTAATACAACAGATGTTGTCTCTAGACGCTTTCCAGAGATCCAGAACATGAACATAAACATAAACATAAACATAAACCCCCGAGCAATTATTATATAAACAATGGCATAGTGGGAGAAAAGCCTTAAGCCAAACAGTGGCAAGGAAAACTCCCCTTTAGGAGGGAAGAAACCTTGAGCAGGACCAGGCTCATAAGGGGGGACCCTCCTGCCGAAGGCCAGACTGGGGGAGTCAGGGACGTCAGCAGACATCCACGTAGGCAGGTGGAAGCAGCAACTGGATGACCGGGGATGGGGGGGGGGCCGGGAACACAAAATGTGCTGCAATTCCGGGCCGGAATTTCCCGCGCTGTCCTGCGGATGTGACGTCACATGACGCTGCATGCACGTTCTCCCCGTTCTCCCGTGCCGGCTTCACTGTTGGCTGCAGTACCCCCGACGGCCGTCGTGGTGAAGGGTGGCGCTATAGAGTCCCATTTCTTAAAAGGAGCCTCATGCTCCTTTAACCTTCTCATCAGTTGATGCTGGCGTGTAACTCCAAATATACTTGTATAAACAAATGTTACGTTGTTAAACTCCTAAAAGTCTAAACAGATATATCAAGAGTCTCGAGCCCTACCTGTAGAGGAGTTAAGAAAACGAGAGAAGCCCCGCAGGGAGGGTCATGCAAGCATAAAAATGAGAGCATTTGAACTCTGATGGCAACATATAAAAATAAAGAATGGACAACATTTTATAATTCTCATAAGAATAGATTTGTAAATTGGGAATTTGGACAATACATTCAAACTGATCCTTCCTTCATGTAACATTTGTATTGTAGTTCACTTAAAATCCCAGAATAACTATTGAATTGATCGATATTGTTGAACTGATGGGCTCTGCTTCTGACTATTTCCTCTTGATATATATATATATATATATATATATATATATATAAATAAACACATATGTTGAGCAGGCAGATCAGCAGACAGACCAGCAACGCTGTCCCTTAAAAGGGTCTCATAAAGTGGCTCTTTGATCTTTCCGCCACGGTTACAGTGTGTCATCCAAGAACAGCAGGGATCCACAAAGATGCAGTAAATCTGATCCTCCTGTCCTACTAGATGAGATGGAAAGATAAAATAAATCTCTCCGACTTTCTCCTCAGCAGGAGATTTCAAGATCAGACACCATCTCCAGCACCCCCCGCTGACAGACAGGCATACAGGTTGATAGACAGATATGAACACACACGCACGGTTCCACCCGGACACACATCCAAACAGGCAGGCGGAAATCGTCAGGCTGCTTAACAAAAATAGTTTTAATATTTCAATGACACATATTAGTCCATGGACCAGAGCCCAAAATGTCACTTATCAGCACCACTCAAGGTGACAAAACTTACTTATGATTTTTGAAAAGATCCATGTCTATAAATTATATTTTGGTATGAAAACCTTCCTGAGAGACAGCTGGATCATATTATCAGCTCATGAAGTTAAAACCCCCTTCAGAAAATTACATTTTAGACGCTGCTGCATATCCTGGTTTAGACTCATGTACAGGATATCCGTCAATGTTTCACTATATTGTCTTTGGTATTATTTTAAAGGAGACCTTTTAAGCATTCATTCAAGCTAAGATGTGAACTTTCTAACCAACATAGAGGTCACTGCAGCTCTTTAAACTATATAACAACACACATTTTTACACAATTTTCACCTAAATGATATATAAATAATATTAGGTGAATATACAGTAAGTCAATGAAATATTGCTGACACAGCATGTCTGGCTGGCCTGGATTTGCAGTATGTAACGTTGTGGTCCCTCTAGAATCACAGAAGGAAGAACACACATCGTGTTAAGACATGGCGTCGCACCAACATCAGCAGCACTGCCTGAATATATGGAAGCTAGTTTATTCACAGTTCTGATGCCAGAGGTGCTGAAGAAACCAAAAAGGACCAAGTTGGAGAAAGCGATGAAGAAAAAAGGGTGAATGAAGCAAGATGTATGACGCGTGGAACTGGAGTTTTCTGTTTTGGTTCCTGTTGACCTTTGTGAACGACAGCGTGCCAAGCAAGCTTCACTTTGTGATAGATGGATCCGAGTTCTGTAAAGTCATTTAGTTTACTTGCAAGCATTGCAAGTAAACTAAAGTGTAGATGTGCCAATGTACTTACACTAATAAGTTAGGGTTTTTTCTTGTTTTTTGTATAGTTTTCTGTTTTAAGTTGTTACTGTCAGTGTTGTGCAGTGCATCTGTGCGCTTTAACCACATCTAGGCAAAACAAATTCAGAGTATGCGTGTTTATTGTAAGGTGATAAGATGCATAGGGTGTATTACTCTTAAACACTTCCGTGTTGAAAGCTGTGATTTCATCACCCAATGCTGTAAATTGTTTCCCTCTTCAGTTGTCTGTCAGGGTTGGCTTGGCTTTTTTTGTCAAAAATAATTCAATTCAATTCAGTTTTATTTATATAGCATCTAATACAACAAAAGTTGTCTCCAGACGCTTTCCAGAGACCCAGAACATGAACATAAACCCCCGAGCAATTATTAGATAAACAATGGCAAGTAAAAACTCCCCTAGTGGGAGAAAAGCCTTAAGCCAAACAGTGGCAAGAAAAACTCCCCTTTAGGAGGAAGAAACCTGGACCAGGCCCCCAAGGCGGCCTTACCTATGTTTCAACCGTTTCAGTTGAAACGGGCCTCGGCCACCAGGGGGCCCCCAACTGACTGACAAAAAAATAAATGCGCAAGGAAGACACAATAATAAATCACTACCCGCCATTAAACTAACCAGCTAACATCCAAGAAAAATGAAACGAACATACCAGAGTGGTGCTGAAAAGCGAAAATTAGCAGATATAAAAAAGAAAGCTGTGAGTAGTGTTACCGGCCAGCCCGGTCCCCTTTAAGACGGTGTCTGTGTTCGGGTGTGTCTGTGTGAGACGTAGTGGGTGCAGCGGAGGAGAGAGAGGGAGATGCAGGTGTGCGCGTGTGGAAGACCGGGACACGTGTTCAGTTACTTTTCAGTGTGTCCTCCGTTAGCTTTCAGTTGTCGGCCCTCACATGTTTTGTTTGCTCTTTGCTCTTTGGTTGTAGGTGTTTCTTCAGCTTTAGCGACTTCCCTAGGCTCTGACTTGACTCTAGACCAGTGATTCTTAACCATAGAGCCGCGCCCCCTAGTGGGCCGTGAAAAAAATTCAGTTTTGTACGTTTGGGCCGCGGGGGCCGCGGGGGCCGCGGGACTGCATCCCGACCATGTGGTGGCGCTAATGCATTAGTCAGTTGTTACTGACTGCCAGCCGGTGGAGGAGGGAACCAAGAGGAAGAAGCGGGGGAGCTCTATAAAAGAGCTCTATAAAATACCTCGGACACTCATCTAGCTGCTTTATCCTTTATTATTTTAAGATCCTTTATTTTGCACAAAATAGTTTTAAATCCGCCAGGATAAGGGATCGTTTACTTGGTCTGCGCTCAGAGTCGGCTTGGATCCGCCAGGATCAAGGATGGTCTGCGCCCAGCAACGGGGGAGAGCAAGCGCAGTTTGATCCTTTATTTTCCAGGTATGTTTTAAATTAGTTTAACGGTGGAACGGTACTGAATAATTTCTTAATATGTTTTAGCTTTGAGGAGAATATTTTTGTGATGTTTTATTTTATTTTATTTTTTATTTATTTTCTTTTTATTTATTTATTTATTTATTTATTTATTTATTTATTTATTTATTTACCTTGTCTGCACACATATTATTGATTGATACCATGACGGTAGAAACCAAAAGTGTATATATGTGCATTATTACTATATTTAATATATACATATATATACGCACACATATGCGTACACATACATAAATATACACAATATACCCAGTGTTTTTTTTTGTTTTAGGAACACACGGAGACACACGTCAAGCACTGGAAATCTGCAACAAAAAACCACAAACAAAGCACGAAACCGGCACGGAGCCAACCAAAACACGAACAGCAATCGACCTAAATCTTGAGATCTGATCGCAGTCTGAGCTAAGCTATCGCTACCGCTACCTAAACCCAAAAACTAGAGAGCCAGCATGCAGGTGAACAAGCCAGTGTGTATGTCTATGTGTGTGTGTGTGTATGTATATGATCATGCGTGTGTGTGTGTGTGTGTGTGTGTGTGTGTGTGTGTGTGTGTGTGTGTGTGTGTGTGTGTGTGTGTGTGTGTGTGTGTGTGTATGCATGTGACTAAATGACTATATGTGTGTATGTGTGTGTGTGTGTGTGTGTGTGTGTGTGTGTGTGTGTGTGTGTGTGTGTGTGTGTGTGTAATAAACCAAACAAAGCTCCACCTGAAGTGTATCTATAGTGGGGGAGGGGGGGGGAGCAACCCCGCCACCCGCGAGACCAGAGGCCGACAAGGAAGAGCCCGGAACCCAGGCCACCGGCAACCCCACAGAGGGGAGAAGTAGGAGGGAGGCAACCCACCGCCTGCGAGGCCCCCCCCCTCTACCCGGCGGCGGCCGAGGGGGCCCGCGGGCGGGGCCCCCACGGCGCGGAAAGAAGCAGCCAGGGATCCCGCGGCGGTGGACCGCGACCCAGGCAATCCCCGGCCACCCGGTCCGGGCCGGACACCCGGCCAGGAGGCCCTCACCCTTCAGGCCAACGACCCCCACCCGGCAGGGGGCCAGCCTGCCCGGAGAGACAGAGCCGCCCCGGCCGCCGACGCGGGCAGGCGCACCCGTCCCCCACGAAAGTGGCCCTCCAAGACCAGAGGGGCGCCCCGCCGTAGAGGCAGCGGGGGGGACCGGAGACGGGCCCGGAGAGAGGGAACCCCCCAACAAGGCGACACCCGCGCAGGCCCGACAACAGAGGGCCCCAGACCCAGGCATCCCATTCATTCATCCATTCACCTATCCGATACCTATACTAATAATAATATAATATACTATACATAATAATAATAATAATACTAATAATAATAATAATAATAACCATCTTTGTATAATATAATATTGATAAATTATCAAGTTTTTGATGTCCTGCCAATGGAGGCTCAAATCCTCCATGGCAGGACCCTTCCATACCGCATTCTCACCGACACAGACATACAATCACGCACCGTTTCCCCCTCCCCGGGGGGGTCCAGCACCGCCAGAAGGCACCCCAGGCTGCACGGCGGGCCCCGCCAGGCCCGGGTAACCCGACCCACCTGTCCCAGGCCGGTGAGGGAACGCGGGTGATGTGGGACCCCCTCCCGCCCCTTGTGTTGAGTGCATGTGATTAATGCCATAAAAACAGGGAGGAGGGAGGGCCAAGTGTCGATTGACACCGACCCCCCCCCCCCTCCCGAACTACGTGTCCTTGTCAAGTGTATTTATAAAGTGTTGAATGTGCAGTGTCTATTTTGCTGTTAAAACCGTGAGGCGGGGAGTGCCGGGCCACACGGGACAGTGCCCCCCACGACCCGGACCCCCCGCCTTTCGCCTATGTGCGTATGAATCGTGTACGGGGGGCAAGAGGGGGAGCGGAGGCCGAAGCCAGGAGGCAGGACCAGCAAAGCCGGCCCTGATAAGACACCCGCGTCCCCCCACCGGCCATCCAGTAGACGGGGGCCGGCCCTCCGAGCCGGGCCAGGGCCCCACCGTACCTCCACGGGCGCCCCCGGAGCCGCCGGAGCCCCCAGACGGAGGGGGAAACGGTCCAACATCCTCCCATTCATACTGACAACATAAGACATAGATACCTGGGAATGGCGCCACCCCGCCGCCGCGCCCGCCCGTGCACCCCCCGGTCAGGGGAGGCCCGATCCCCGGACCCGGCCCCACCCCCCCCCCGAGGCCACCCCGGCGGACACCCCAAGGGTCACGGAGTCCCCACATCCGCAGGGGCACTTGGCCCCCGCCCAGCGACGGAGGACCAAGGCAGCAATGCCCCCCCAGCGCAGACAGCCACCCCCCACCCAGGCAGGACCGGGCCCTTTGTGATGTTTTATTAAGTTAAAAAGTATACTTTCTTTGTGTTCAAGAGTAAACACGTGCGTTTGCCGCCATCTTGTGGAATTACTCAGTACTGACATGCGTTGTGCATGAGTGAATGTATGTTATTACATTTCGTTAAGGCAAAGACCATATTTGTTCATGTTAATTGTTTAGTTACTATGTATGTAGCAGTTTTTGTATTAAAAAGGTGAATTTCCCTGAGATAAAGTTAATTTTCACAAGACTTATTGAAGGTAATGACCTAATAAGAAATTGTTTGTTGCTTGTAGGCTATATTATTTTGTAGCTTTATTAAGATTTTGGTTTGAATGTATTTTACCATTTGTGTACTGCAGGTTAAACCTAAAGTAACTTAAGTGTGCAGTTTACAGATATGATTTAAAATATGGTTTAAACTTAACAGTTTGCAAAGAAGTGTTGATGTAAAATGTGATTTTAAAAAGATAACTAAAAGCTCTGGTTTGAGGAAACACTGTATCACTGGCCTGATCATTTATCCTTTATTTTCCAGTGCAACATACGCCAACACGATGGAGAAATACCTAAAATGGAAAAATGAAAACTGGACCTGATTGCGTCTCAGAGGCCCAAGTGTATCATTAAGAGCTGCAGATAAAAAGGAAATTGTATTTTTTTTTTAATATGTATATGAAAGAAAATAAAGATTCTTCTGGTTCTGCTATGCACAAATATAGTTTCATTTGCACTTTATTTCAATTTTATTTACAGTTTATTTAATTTAAAAACATTATTTTGAATGTATTCATTTTACTTTTTATTAATAATAATGGCTTGGTTTTATATAGCGCCCTTCAAGGCACCCAGAGCGCTTTTTACAGAGACCATTATTCATTCCTACACATTCTCACCGGTGGTGGTAGCTATGTTTGTAGCCACAGCTGCCCTGCAGACTGACAGAAGCGTCAGTCGGCCCTTCCGACCACCACCAAACATTCAAAAACATTCACACGGGGCAAGGTGGGTAAGGTGTCTTGCCCAAGGACACTATGACAGCCACTGGGACGGAGCGGGATTCGAACTGCCGACCTTCCGATCATTGTACGACCCGCTCTACTGCCATCCATTGATTGATTTATATGTGTATATATATTTTTTATTCTGAGTCCTTCCTTTTTTATTTAAGTAAAATCTAATTATTGATCTTTTTTTATTAATAAGCCTGAACTGATAGATTTGTCCTAGTATAAATCAAGCTTGACGTGTGCATGTTAATATTGACATGTTTCATAAAAGTCCGTGATGATCATTTTATTTGACAAGGTTTTTGCTTGGGCCCTGGGCCGCTCTGTACTGAAAAAATTGGGCCTCGAGGTCAGAAAGGTTAAGAACCCCTGAACTAGACTGTTTTGATCCTATAGACCTCCCTGAGCTGACCTCACTCGTCAATAGAGCTAAGTCAACCACATGTATGTTAGACCCCATCCCGACTCGACTATTCAAACATATTTTTTCTCTTATTGGTACGACAATACTGGACCAAATTAACCTATCCCTAAGTTTAGGATATGTACCACAGGTTTTCAAAGTGGCAGTAATTAAACCTTTACTTAAAAAACCTTCTCTTGACCCAGACACCTTAGCTAATTATAGACCAATTTCCAACCTTCCATTTGTATCTAAAATTCTGGAAAAGGCAGTTTCAAGCCAGTTATGTGACTATTTGTATAGAAATGATCTGTTTGAAGTCTTTCAGTCAGGGTTCAGAATGCATCATAGCACAGAGACAGCACTGGTTCGAGTCACGAATGACCTCCTTATGGCCTCAGATAAGGGATTAGTTTCCATACTGGTTCTACTGGACCTCAGTGCTGCCTTTGACACTATAGATCATGGCATTTTACTGTACATGTTAGAGCATGTTGTTGGGATTAAAGGGACAGCTCTACGTTGGTTTAAATCATATCTATCTGACAGGTTCCAGTTTGTTCATGTACATGAGGTTTCTTCAGAACAGTCAAGGGTCTGTTATGGTGTTCCGCAGGGTTCAGTGCTAGGGCCAATCTTGTTCAGTTTATACATGCAGCCATTGGGAAGTATAATCCAGAATCACGGCATACACTTTCATTGTTATGCTGATGATACGCAGCTCTACTTGTCTATGAAGCCGGATGAAACAGAACCGTTAGTTAAACTTCAGGCATGTCTTAGGGACATCAAGGACTGGATGTCCAGAAACTTCTTGCTTCTAAATTCAGATAAAACAGAGGTTATCATTCTTGGTCCAGAGCATCTTAGGAAGGGATTAGATGGTGTTGCGATGGCTTCCAGTGCAACTGTGAGAAACCTTGGTGTTATTTTCGATCAGGATTTGTCGTTTAAACCATATGTTAATCAGGTTTGTAAAATAGCCTTTTTCCATCTCCGTAATATTGCAAAGATTAGGAAAATCCTCTCGCAGAATGATGCAGAAAAACTAGTTCATGCGTTTGTATCTTCTAGACTAGATTACTGTAATGTCTTGTTAGCAGGATGTCCAAGTAATTTGCTGAATAGGCTCCAGCTGATCCAGAATGCAGCAGCACGAGTGCTGACAGGAATCAGCAGGAGAGACCACGTCTCTCCAGTGTTAGCGTCGCTCCATTGGTTACCCGTAAAATTCAGAATCCAATTTAAAATTGTATTACTTGCGTATAAAGCCAAAAACGGCTTAGCTCCGCATTATTTGCAAGACCTGATAGTGCCTTATGTTCCTGTCAGAGCTCTCCGTTCTCAGAGTGCAGGTTTACTCATAGTTCCTAGAGTATCCAAATGTAGATTTGGAGGGCGGGCGTTCTGCTATCAGGCACCACTACTATGGAACCAACTTCCAATCTGGGTTAAGGAGGCTGACACCACGTCCACCTTTAAAACTAAACTTAAAACCTTTCTGTTTAGTAAAGCCTATAGTTAGTGTTTAGTAAACCTCTAGCTGGTGTTGGTAAATCTCTAGGTGGTGTAAACTTTAGTGTGTCAGAGTCGCTCCTGTAGTTTCTTGTGCTGGCCCCCCCTTCTCCTCCCTTTTCTCTCTTTTGTCCATGTTGCAGCATCCTTTGCCGGACACCGGAACCTGCAGCGTGGGAGTGAGGGGGCAGGGTAACAGCCCGGGCGGGCGGGGAAGAAGGTTTGTCCGTCAAGACTCCTCTCCTTGGCCCTGCCCCTTTTCAACCCTTCCCCGACCCTGCACCCCAACCTGGGACTTGATGATTGGGCCGGAGCTTCGGGAGCTGCGTGCTGGCCTGCGGTCCCCACCCCTGGTCATCCCGTTGCTGCTTCCACCTGCCTGCTGTGCTGTTGCCGTCCCTGACCCACCAGTCTGGCCCTCGGCAGGAGGGTCCCCCCTTATGAGCCTGGTCCTGCTCAAGGTTTCTTCCCTCCTAAAGGGGAGTTTTTCCTTGCCACTGTTTGGCTTAAGGTTTTTCTCCCACTAGGGGAGTTTTTACCTGCCATTGTTTATGTAATAACTGCTCGGGGGTCATGTTCTGGGTATGGGTCTCTGGAAAGCGTCTAGAGACAACTCTGTTGTATTAGACGCTATATAAATAAAATTGAATTGAATTGAATTGAATTTGCAAGTTTGTAATAAATGTGCAACGTTGCACGGACAGTATTTTTCCTCCGTCCTTTTTTCCTTCACTTTCCCCGGACTCCGTCCTAGACAACCGCCAGTTACCAGCAACGAGCCAGAAACCGTATTTAAATACCAGCTCTCCCAACTACGGTTCGGAGATAGGACTGGAAATTAAGAAAGGTAACAGTAGTCTTCCGAAAGTGACCTCTTTCTTTGGTCCAGCATCTGCACCGACTACAGCAGCGGCTGCCGCCCAATCTAATGACACCAACGCAGTAAACGCATCCATGCCTGACGCATGGATGCGTTTACTGCGTTCTTTCAGCTTATAATAACGGACGCAGGACTCATAGCTGGCAAATATAGTAATAAATAGGGCCCCATATTAAATATTGAAACGGGCCCCCTGATGCCAAAGGACTGCCAGGACCTGGATCATAAGGGGGGACCCTCCTGCCGAGGGCCAGACTGGGGGTCGGACTTCAACAGCACACAGCAGGCAGGTGGAAGCAGCAACGGGATGACCGGGGGTGGGGACCGCAGGCAGGTGGAAGCAGCAACGGGATGACGGGGGGTGGGGACCGCAGGCAGGTGGAAGCAGCAACGGGATGACCAGGGGTGGGGACCGCAGGCAGGTGGAAGCAGCAGCAGGATGACCGGGGGTGGGGACCGCAGGCAGGTGGAAGCAGCAACGGGATGACCAGGGGTGGGGACCGCAGGCCAGCACGCAGCTCCCGAAGCTCCAACCCAGTCAGCAAGCCCCAGGTTAGGTTCAGGGTCGGGGAAAGGTTGAGAAGGGGCAGGGCCAGGGAGAGGAGTCTTGACGGACAAATCTCTCCCTCGCCTGACCGGGCAGTTACCCTGCCCCTCTCACTTCCACGCTGCAGGATCCGGTGTTGTGCATTCAGAGATGCTCCTCACCACCAGCAGAGGATGCTGCACCAATAATACTGGACTTCAGCTGGTAAACAAATCCACTGCTGTGTCTGGAGAGGGCTCAGGCCACAACCTGTATTAAAAACAGTCCTGGACCACACCGAAACTGCAGGGGACTCTGAGAGCATCCATCCATTTTGCCAAACCCTGTTGTTCCTAATCCGGGTCAAAGGGTAATGATGCAGCACCTCCATGCTCAGTTAAGGTAAAAGGAGGTGGTACACCCTGGATAGGTTCCCAATCCTTTACAAGACCACAACAAATGTTTATTAAGACCATTTATAATCATCAGATATCCTGACATCCATTTATTTGGAGTGTGGGAAGAAGCTGAAGACCCTGGGGAAAACCCAAAGCACAGGGGAAATAGAAATGAGTTCCTTCTCCCAGATATAGAAGACACTACAATGAAGTGCCCACATGTCCAACCTGCACATGATGAGGACTGGAAAGTCCTTCCCAGGGGAAGTGTGAGGCCTGATGAGGAAAAAAAACGCCTAAAAACTGTTGTGAGGTAACATTGATAAAAATAGATAAAGAAACCTGCGTTTCAGCAGATCTGTTTTTCAGCTCCTGCCGCGTCCTTCGGTCCTCGGGGTCAGTTTCTTCTCTCACTCCTCCACTTCTCCATCTCCCCGCTGTGCCTGTACCTCCTCGCCCCCTGGCCTTACCTCACCCACTTCTCTGACTCCTTCTCCCACTTTTTACCCTTTCAGAAGAGGTTGGTGTTGATTGCTGAAGTAAAACCTTAGCAAGGTAAAAACTGTAAAAACATAGTACAAACCATATACATTACTGATTTTAGCTGCAGTGATCTGCCTCTCGGCTGGAGCTCTGCTAATTCTATGCAGAAGCTGTAAACTGTAAACTGTCATGTATTCTTCAAAATACAGGACTGTCTCAGAAAATTAGAATATTGTGATAAAGTTCTTTATTTTCTGTAATGCAATTAAAAAAACTAAAATGTCATACATTCTGGATTCATTACAAATCAACTGAAATATTGCACGACTTTTATTATTTTAATATTGCTGATTATGGTTTACAGTTTAAGATTAAGATTCCCAGAATATTCTAATTTTTTGAGATAGGATATTTGAGTTTTCTTAAGCTGTAAGCCATGATCAGCAATATTAAAATAATAAAAGGCTTGCAATATTTCAGTTGATTTGTAATGAATCCATAATGTATGACATTTTTAGGGCCCGAGCACCTTCAGTGCGAAGGCCCTATTGTATCTGTAGGAATTTTTATTATTATTTTCCTGACAAAGTGAAGGCCTTTTTGCCCCCCTTAACATGCCCAAAAAGTCACCAAATTTTGCATCCTAGTCAGGCCTGGCGAAAAATTTGATATTTAAAGGTTTGCATTAATGGGCGTGGCAAAATGGCTCAGCAGCGCCCCCTTGAAAACTTTGTGCCTCAAGCCCCACGATACGGTTTGACGTACATGCACGAAAATCGGTACACACCTGTATCATGGGACAACTTAAACAAAAGTCTCTGGGCGTCATGTCGAGAAACCGAACAGGAAGTCAGCCATTTTGAATTAGTCGTGTCATTTTGGCGAAATTTATGCCATTCCTTCGAAAGTTAATTCAGCCCGAACCGTAACGTGCCCCCAAGTGTGTTATACATCAAAATGTGCGTCTCCATCCTGCAACAACACGCATTACTTTTCTCTTTCAAAAGCGTTACCGTGGCGACGCTAGACGCCAAAAAGCGCGCCCACCCTTCATCTGATTGGTTCGACATAAAAAACTTTGTGCCTCAAGCCCCATAATACGGTTTGACGTACATGAACGAAAATCGGTACACACCTGTATCATGTCGCAACTAAAAGAAAAGTCTCTTGGCGCCATGGCCGAAACCGAACAGGAAGTCGGCCATTTTGAACATTCTGAATTAATTGCGTAATTTTGGAGCAATATATGCCATTCCTTCGAGAGTTAATTCAGCCCGAACCGTATCGTGAACCCAGATGTGTTATACATCAAAATCTGCATCTCCATCCTGCGACTACACGCATTACTTTTCTCTTTCAAAAGTGTTACCGTGGCGACGCTAGACGCCAACAAGCGCACCCCCCCTTCATCTGATTGGTCCATAATTGATAGTTCCCCAAAAGGCACCAAATTTGGCATGCAAGCCAGGCCTGGCGATAAATTTGATATTTCATGGTTTGCATTAATGGGGGTGGTAAAATGGCTCAACAGCGCCCCCCGGAAAACTTTGTGCCTCAAGCCCCACAATACGGTTTGACGTACATGCACGAAAATCGCTACACACCTGTATCATGGCACAACTTAAAGAAAAGTCTCTTGGAGCCATGGCCGAAACCGAACAGGATGTCGGCCATTTTGAATACATTGTGTCATTTTGGCGAAATTTATGCCATTCCTTCGGCAGTTAATTCAGCCCGAACCGTAACGTGCCCCCAGGTGTGTTATACATCAAAATGTGCGTCTACATCCTGCGACACCACGCATTACTTTTCTCTTTCAAAAGTGTTACCGTGGCGACGCTAGACGCCAAAAGGCGCGCCCCCCCTTCATGTGATTGGTCCATATTTGATAGTTCTCTAAAAGTCACCAAATTTTGCATGCAAGCCAGACTTGGCGATACATTTGATATTTCATGGTTTGCATTAATGGGCGTGGCCTAACGGCTCAACAGTGCCCCCTAGAATACTTTTCTCTGCCATAACTTTGGAATGGTTTGACATAGAGAGTCGTGGCTGGTGTCATCAGATTCTGTATGGAGTCCTTGACCTTCATTGGCCTGAATTAGCCCCGCCCCTTCTTCTGATTGGTTGTCCCTTTTTTCTGCTATAACTTTTGAATGGTTTGACATAGGAAGTCATGGGTGGTATCATGGGACTCTGTAATGAGTTCTTAAGCTTCGTTGGCCTTAATTAGCCCCGCCCCTTCTTTTGATTGGTTGTCCCGATTTTCTGCTATAACTTTGGAATGGTTTGACATAGAGAGTCCTGGGTGGTGTCATAAGATTCTGTATGGAGTCCTTGACCTTCATTGGCCTGAATTAGCCCCGCCCCTTCTTGTCATTGGTTGTCCCTTTTTTCTGCTATAAGATTTTAATTGTTTGACATAGGAAGTCGTGGGTCGTGTCATGGGACTCTGTAATGAGTCCTCAAGCTTCGTTGGCCTTAATTAGCCCCGCCCCTTCTTCTGATTGGTTGTCCCGATTTTCTGCTATAACTTTGGAATGGTTTGATATAGAGAGTCGTGGGTGGTGTCATCAGATTCTGTATGGAGTCCTTGACCTTCATTGGCTTGAATTAGCCCCGCCCCTTCTTCTGATTGGTTGTCCCTTTTTTCTGCTATAACTTTTCAATGGTTTGACATAGGAAGTCGTGGGTGGTGTCATTTCTGATACTTATGGGGGGCGGTGGCCGTGAGTGCGAGGGCCCGTTCATTGCTGCTTGCAGCTTTATTGTTTTTGTAATTGCATTACAGAAAATCACAATATTCAAACTTTCTGAGACAGTCCTGTATGTTAATTTTTGGTCAAAATCAGGTCAGTGTTTGAGGTAGCTGCTAAAAACACAAGCAGTATTTTATATTTTCTCTCTGTTAGCTTGGTGCTGAGTTATAAAGATATTGATCTTCAACACATTCATTTCTTCTTCCTTGTTTTAGGATCTTTCCAGGTTCTACTGGGATTCAGTTGGTAAACAGACGTGAACCACTCTCTGTCAGTTTGAGACACTGGAGGGCTGCAGAGACAAATACAAGTAAGAAATACAATCAAATAAATCTAAGATAGATCTGGACAGCATTGATGGAAAGTAACTAATTAAGTTAGGACAAAATATCACAACAACCTACAGCTAACTGAACAGCTCTATGACTTTTCAAACGACAAATTAAAGGAGCATGAGGCTCCTTTTAAGAAATGAGACTCTCTAGCGCCACCCTTCACCACGACGGCCGTTGGGGGTACTGCAGCCAACAGCGAAGCCGGCACGGGAGAACGGGGAGAACGTGCATGCAGCGTCATGCGACGTCACATCCGCAGTCCAGCGCGGGAAATTCGGGACCGAATTGCAGCACATTTTGCAGCACACAGCCTGTTCAAGGCAACGGAGAGATACACTAGAGGGATCATTCTTTTTGGTTTTGAACGCTTCATCTGACATTATTACTAGAAAACTTAAAACGTATACGCATTTTTTTCATACAGCGCCCCCTGCAGCTGAGCCCAAACCACACCCTGCCACCGCAAGGATTACTAAAATGGTTAAAAAATGTAACAATTTCAGGATATTAACACTTGAGAAAGGAGGAAAATTGAATACTATTTCATGATTATTATTTTTTTTACCTTTACAGACATTTTTATGGGAGAAAAACAAGAGCATATGGGCTGCTGTTGTACTGCCTGAAAAAAGGTTTTGGTCTTCTTGATCTCTGCTTCAAATGACGACCTGAGCTTTACTTTGAAAATCTGATGGCCAGAATGAAGGCTGCAAAGCTCTTCAAGAAAAAAAAAAAAGACTGTTGTTTAGAGCGTCTGAACACGAGGCCAGGGCTGTAGCTTTTATTAACACTCAGCATGCAAAGGCCCATAAGTATCCTCACAGGCGATCCTAATCAGTGTTACCTCCTGCTTTTACATTCTGTACGCAGAGATTATGGGACTGATTCATCAAACCCCACTGTCAGACAGATGGGACCCAAATGAGGAGGTCTTCCAGCAGCAGCACTTTAATTTCTCTGAGCCAGGCTCGATACATGACCTCCAGCCTGCAGTTCACCACATGGCCAATCACTGAAAGGGACCTCCAAGGGAAAGGGAAGTGCTAGGAAGTTGTTCTGGGGGGCAGTGAGGGGGTTTCAGACCATCAGAGTGCCACTTGGTTGCATCATGTAGTTGGAGAGATTTCATGCTTCTATCGCCAAACAACAGAGATCAGACAGCACTTCACCTTCAAACCAGACACTTGTAAAACTGTTGGCATCTGTATCAAAGTAACAGATTTTCTGGTCAAAAAATTGCCATCTGAGACTAGATTTCCACATCTTAGGCATCACATTATCAGGCCTGCACCAGGGGGTTCTGGTTTTAGGCCAACTTGGGTTTGAGATGAGTGTAGATGATTGTAGATGAGTGTAGGTGAGTGTGGGTGAGTGTGGGCTCGGATAACTATTTCAAAGCGAATTTGGGAAATTGGTTTGGTTGTGTTTATTAACCGTTAACCGTTACATACAACCACGCCCGCTGATATACCCTGGGCCCGGGACAAACGGGTCTGTTGTCCCGGGCCCAGGGTAGGGGGGGGCCCAGAACTGGGCCCTCATTCATTTTTTTATTCTTATTTTTTTCTCATTAAATTATGGAATCATTATTCAAAATGTTTCAAAATATGCCTATTTGTATTTGTATTTTGTATTTAAGTTACATAAAAGCTTGTTATTTGTTATCATTTAATTTGAAGTTCAGTGCGCTCAAAATGTCCGGTCAGCACAAGTCCGGTGCTCAGAAAAGAAGAGAAAAGAGAAGAAGAGAAGAAGAAAATAGAGGCCTCAGAGATTCTCTACACAAATATTTTAAAAAGGGTGGTGACGGTGAAGCTGGAATTAATAAAGTCAGCGTAGAACAAGGTAAGAAACAGTTACAATGTTTACCAACCTTGTAACTTAACCTAACTGGCTAGCTCTAATGTTAACGTCCATTAGCTTGTATAAAAACCTGAAGAGCAGAGGGAGAGGAGAGGAAGAGGGAGAAGGAGAGATCTGGGCGCAGGGGGGCCCATCTTAGATTATTATGTCCGGGGCCCCGGCAGGACTGTCAGCTGGCCTGCATACAACAGTTTTATGAGGTGATACAATCTGCAGTATTTGTTGCTTTCTGTTCTTTGTGCAACTTCCAAACTCTGATTTAATCTATGCAGAGTATACAGAGCCCGACAAAATGTCTCCAAAGGCAGGATGTAGTTGTTATCTGGAGCTCAGCCTGCGCGCTGATGTTAACAAGCTGTCGCTGTGTCAGCGTTTCAGTCCCACCAGCATTCTGCTGTTGGCTCGTACACAACCTGGGGGCATGACACTAATACAGTTTTAATTCTTTTCCTCCATGAATATTCTACAGCCAACATATGTTCGGGACAGCACACAGGAATTCAGTCCCACTTTACCATTAATAATGGACCGCTGTTAGCAGGTTGCACCTGCCGCAGGAAAGCTGCTGTTCTGTGTTCAGCACGTAGGGGGAAATCACATGGAACATGAGGGTTAATAAAAGACCCTTCACATACTAGTATAAACAGAGATGTCCCCTCAAAAAAAACATTGTTAATATAATAGAGATGTTTTATTGATATATCTATTGTGCATACGGTATATACGGTACAGTATTGGACCTGGTAGGATCCACTGAATTTGTAAGCTACCTCTCCAAATCACTGGTGGTTTGCAGACCCTTTTCTGCTAATGAAGGCCTGAATGAGGTCCTGTAAAACTACATGGGACCCCCAATAACAGAAACCAGTCTAAGAGCCCTTTCCACCATTTAAAATGGGTCTTATACCCATCTGTGTGCATGTGTGTGAGTAAAGACACCAGAGTTACAGTTTTAATGTTTGAACATATTCCCTAATACTGTGCTTCAGTTTTTCAAAACTCTAAATGAAACTGCGTAACAGTTGACTACTTTGCCGAAACTCTGTCTCCTGCTAAATTGAACACAGCACTCAAAAGCATATCTGTCCTTCCACCAAAGGAAGGACAGATGTACATGTAGGCTGCATGCGTGACCTGATGTTTGGCCTCAAACACCCCGGGCTGTCGACCGTAGGCATGCAGTATTCAATAGTGAAGACTTACCCGAGTGTACTTCAAAATTACCTATACTAAAGTTTAATGCACTTATATACACTACATATAATTATATTATTATGACGTGTCAAGTCATTATTGGTGTTTTTTATGAAAACACATCCTCCCTGTCACGTGACAGCGTGCACGTACATGGGCGTGTAGTATAAGCGTCTCCCACCTCCGGTGACCTAAAAACAATCACATGATAATTTGCGTCGTTTTTTTTATTTTATTTGCAGCGGCTTTTATTTTATTTGCAACGTGGTTTCTTTATATTTTCAGCGGCGTTTCTTTTTGTTTGCACCGTTTATTTTATTTGCTAAGCGTTTCTTTTATTTGCAGCGGCGCTTGTTTCTGTTTGCAGCGTTACTTTTATTTTCAGCAATGGCGGGTCTCGGCCACCGTACTACTCACCTAAGCTGCAAGAATTTCACTTTAAATTATTGCTCGCCTTTGCCTTCTTCTTCCTCGTTGGCCTCTTAAGCGTATTTGGCCTCCTCTTCCTCTTCCTCTCACTCTCTCTTCACAAGCCTCCATCATCTTGCCGAACACCTGTATCTGTCACTTGAGGCCTCTTCTGCAACTTTGACTTTGACTCAAGTGTTTTGCCAAATGAGATTGCAGAGGTGCAACATGAGCTGCACTAACTGGTAATGAGGGTGTTGTATTTCAGAGGCCAGCATTTGGGAAATGATCCATCTATTCATCTATTTTCGTGCCACTTAACCTACCATCACAGTTCATCACCACAGGTGAGGGCTGGGATATAAATCAACAGTATTTGCAAGGCTCTGCTTATTTTGACTCTGTTCTGGACATTTACACATTGACTGAAACACAGAGTTCAGCAGTACCTGGAAGACTAAACTTAATTTATTTACTTTAATAAAAAAGTATTCACACTGTATGAACTCCATGTGTGATATCCATATGATATCCAGATATCTGTCGTTTTCAGTGCCCCAAAAAAAACACCAACAAACCAAGCAAGAACAATCCTCCCAATTCTATCAAAGACAGAAAAGAGTAGTTTTTATAAAAATCTTTCATAATGGTGTCATCAGGAGAAAGCAAGAGACAGAACAGAGCTGGAATCAAAGACACAGGGACAGCAGTGAGAGCAGGAGAGCAGGAGAGTAGGAGAGTAGGAGAGCAGGAGAGTAGGAGAGTAGGAGAGCAGGAGAGCAGGACAGCAGGAGAGCAGGAGAGCAGGAGAGTAGGAGAGTAGGAGAGCAGGAGAGTAGGAGGGTAGGAGAGCAGGAGAGTAGGACAGCAGGAGAGCAGGAGAGCAGGAGAGTAGGAGAGTAGGAGAGTAGGAGAGCAGGAGAGCAGGAGAGCAGGAGAGTAGGAGAGTAGGAGAGTAGGAGAGCAGGAGAGCAGGACAGCAGGAGAGCAGGAGAGTAGGAGAGTAGGAGAGTAGGAGAGTAGGAGAGCAGGAGAGCAGGAGAGCAGGAGAGCAGGAGAGTAGGAGAGCAGGAGAGTAGGAGAGTAGGAGAGCAGGAGAGTAGGAGAGCAGGAGAGTAGGAGAGCAGGAGAGTAGGAGAGCAGGAGAGCAGGAGAGTAGGAGAGTAGGAGAGCAGGAGAGCAGGAGAGTAGGGGGAGCAGGAGAGCCTCAGGTGAGTGTGTTGACCTTTTATCAGCATTACAACCTGCAGAGTCCTTTCTGAAACAGTAAAGCAGCCTAGCAGAAAGGACAACGCTAAAAAGATAAAGAGTAGATGATCTGGTTAACCCCTGGAAAGATAAACAATGTCATCTCAATGATTCAACAGTCTAGTTGGACAAACGGTCTGGTTCTCTCGCTACTCCTTCCAGAGTAAAGTCATGACTCCAGAGACACCAAAGGCACAAAAAATAATCCTCAAAGGGGTTAAAAGTAAGAACCCGTGAGTACCAGTTAAACTCTGGAGGATGGCGCTTTTTATTAGGGCCCGAGCACTGACAGTGCGAAGGCCCTATTGTATCTGTAGGAATTTTTTTTTCTCGTTTTTCTCGTTATTTTAATTTTTCCGACAAAATGAGGGCCTTTTTGCCCCCCTAAACGTCCCCAAATTTTGCACCAAGCCAGGCCTGGGGAAAACTTTGATATTTAATGGGTTTCATTAATGGGCGTGGCCTAACGGCTCAACAGCGCCCCCTTGAAAACTTTGTGCCTCAAGCCCCACAATACGTTTTGACGTACATGCACGAAAATCGGTACACACCTGTATCATGTCGCAACTTAAAGAAAAGTCTCTTGGCCCCATGGCCGAAACCGAACAGGAAGTCGGCCATTTTTAATTAATTGTGTAATTTTGGGGCAATTTATGCAATTTCTTCGGCGGCTTCTGCCCGAACCGTAACGTGCACCCAGGTGTGTTATACATCAAAATGTGTGTCTCCATCCTGCGACGACGCGCATCACTTTTCTCAGTCAAAAGCGTTACCGTGGCGACGATAGACGCCAAAAAGCGCGCCCCCCTTCATCTGATTGGTCCATATTTGATAGATCCTATTTTCTGCTATAACTTTTTAATGGTTCAATATAGAGAGTCGTGGGTGGTGTCATCGGACATGGTTTTGAGTCCTTGAACATAATTGGTGCTAATTAGCCCCGCCCCTTCTTCTGATTGGTCGATATGTGATAGTTCCTATTTTCTGCCATAACTTTTGAATGGTTTGATATAGAGAGTCGTGGCTGGTGTCATCTGCTAAATGTCCAGGCCTGAAGAATCTACATGCAAGTCATACAAGCTTGGGTGCGAGGGCCCGTTCATCGCTGCTTGCAGCTTTAATTATTATTGTTATTATATTATTATATTATTATTGTTATATATAATAATAATAATAATAATAATAATCATTATTATTATTATCAATATTATTATTATTATTATTATTATTATTATTATTATTATTATTATTATTAATATTACCATTATAATAATGCCACGGGGCATCTTAGCCATCCAGAGCACTACTGGGAAAAGGTTTTGTGGACTGATGAAAAAAAAAACAGCGCTCACATTTTGTGTCAAATTAGTGAAGAATATCAGTTAATCATAAGACCTTCACGTGCGTCTTCTCACTGCTGTGACTGAATATTGAAATGAGCCGTGACTTTGTTGCTGTTGAGACGCAGCGAGGGAGGTGAAGGATCAGAGTCAGGGAGGAAGTTAAAAGGACATGGAGGACGCTGGTGGATAGAGAGCGTCCCCCTCGGCGCTGGCTCTTGACGAACCTCTGTGCATCGTTGTCCCCGGCAACTCACACATCCTCCCTTCTTCCCCTTGATTAAGCTTCTTTTGAAAACAACTTCTCCAGTTCTCCCAATTTTAACATTACAAAACAAAAGAAAAACCAACCCAGTCTCACAGAAAAACGTGGTACAGGCTACGTTGGTCCACATTGCAAAACGTGGCAATGTTTCAATTTGCCCTCCTAAAACGTGAGATGAGAACGCGTTCCGTGGCCCATTCATTTTAATAGTTTTGTTAGGTTTCGATTCTGTCACATGACTTTCAAGTTTTCAGCTGTGGAGGAAAAATAAAATTGCTGCCATTTCTTTGATTCTCGGTCTAAATTGCAATATTTTAAGATAGTTTCGCCATGAAAAGCAGATTTTATCATATTCATAGCAAGAAATATTGAAATTTCACAATATTTGTGTGTCTGTTTACCTCACGTCGAGACCTGCACCTTTTTTTTTTTTTTTTTTTTTTTTTTTTTAACTTACTCCTCTTCCGTGGCTCTCTCGCGGTAAAAACTTCTTCTTATAATTACGCGCGGCCCATTCTGACACCATGTGTTGTCTGTCTTAATATATATGTACTGTATATAGCAGACGAGGCGTGTAGCT